>NW_015090770.1:1835027-1835330 GCF_001431845.1 Calidris pugnax | reverse complement strand
CCCGGCTCCTGGAAGGGGAAGGAGAGGAGAGTGGTCACCCACGGGCCCCGCTCGCCCACCCCTCTCCTCCCTCGCCGCCCCTTCCCCTCCCGCCTCACCTGCGCGGGGTCGCCGTCGGCGGGCACCTCGGTGACCAGCAGCGACAGCCGCCCTCGGGGCCCCCATTCCAGCTCATGGACCCGCCGCTCCAGCACCCGCTGCCTCACTGCCAACACCACAGGCACCGGGGGTGAGGGGAGGGCGGCGGCGGCGGCGGCCACCACCCCCCCTTCACCGCCTAACCACAAGCCGGCCATTAACCTC
>NW_015090770.1:1822020-1834472 GCF_001431845.1 Calidris pugnax | reverse complement strand
CCCCCCGCCCCGGCCGCTCACCCTCGGGCTGGGCGAAGTAGACGAGGAGGTCCCCCCTTGTCCCGATTCCGCTCCTGGCGCGCAACTCGCACTCGCCGCCCCCCGAGCGCCGCTGGCTCTGGAAGTAGCAGAGCAGCTTCTTCCTCAGGGCGGGCGAGGCCTCGGCGGCGCCCCAGTCGCCGCGCACCAGCAGCGGGAAACTGCCCGGCCGCTGCCCCGCCATGGCCGCCGTCCCGGCCCTGCCTCACCTTCACCCTCCCCCTCCCTCCCTCTGCTCCTTCCCTATCTCTTTCGGTTTCATTTCTCGGTCGGGGAGAGCGGCGGAGAGCTCCGCCCCGCCACCGCCACCCTCCTCCCCGCTCCACACAGACACGGCTGGTTTATTTTTTCGCTGCCCGAGGTGCAGATGTTGAGGCCCCACACGGGATGGCCCTCCTTCTCCCCGCCTCGGGCCGCCGAGCTCCGGCCGCCACAGGAAGGGAAATGGCCCGTTCCCCTCGCCCTCCCTCAGGAAGGCTCCTCGGACTGCGCTGTGCTGGAGGAGGATTCTCCTGGGAGCAGCTGACATCCCCTCACCCTTTTCAGCTGTGTCTCGCTGCATGTTTTACTGATGTGCCCCAATATGAGACAGATACATGAAAAATCCACCCCCACCCACCCAACCGATGCCACAAGAATGTGGTTTAAAAGTTACATGAGGGCTCTGTATCCATTTCTAACAGAAATTTGGCTGAACTCCAGCTGAGCTCCTGAAATTAGAACTCAATTGGGCCTCTTGCACCTGGACTAGATGCAGAAACAATTCACAGAATCACAGAATGGTTAGAGTTGGAAGGGACATTAAAGATCATCGAGTTCCAATTCCCCTGCCATGGGCAGGGACACCTCCCACTAGAGCAGGTTGCTCAAAGCCCCATCCAGCCTGGCCTTGAACACTTCCAGGGATGGGGCAGCCACAATTTCCCTGGGCAACCTGTTCCAGTGCCTCACCACCCTCACTGTAAAGAATTTCTTTCTGGTATCTAATCTAAATCTCCCCTCTTCCAATGTAAAACCGTTACCCCTTGTCCTGTCACTGCACTTCCTGACAAAGAGTCCCTCTCCAGCTCTCCTGTAGCTCCCTTCAGATATTGGAAGGCTGCTCTGAGGTCTCCCTGGAGCCTTCTCTTCTCCAGGCTGAACAACCCCAGCTCTCTCAGCCTGTCCTCATAGGGGAGACATTACTTAATGTTAATTAATTAATTTAATTAATTAAACTTAATTATGTCCTTCCACATCACAGGATCACCCTTCTTGTTGGCTGGGACCTCCCCGGTTTGCCAGGACTGCTGGTAAATGATGGAGAGTGGCTCAGTGAGCACTTGCGCCAGCTCCCTCAGTGTCCTCGGGTGGATGCCACCTGGTTGTTTGTATCTAGGTGTTGGAGCAGGTCCCTCACCACCTCCCTTTGGATGATGGGGGCTTCATTCTGCTCCCTGCCCCTGTTCAGGGGTCTGGGTGCTCAGGGAGCAACCTACTCTGCTCAGTCCCTCTCCAGCTCTCCTGTAGCTCCCTTCAGATATTGGAAGGCTGCTCTGAGGTCTCCCTGGAGCCTTCTCTTCTCCAGGCTGAACAACCCCAGCTCTCTCAGCCTGTCCTCATAGGGGAGACATTACTTAATGTTAATTAATTAATTTAATTAATTAAACTTAATTATGTCCTTCCACATCACAGGATCACCCTTCTTGTTGGCTGGGACCTCCCCGGTTTGCCAGGACTGCTGGTAAATGATGGAGAGTGGCTCAGTGAGCACTTGCGCCAGCTCCCTCAGTGTCCTCGGGTGGATGCCACCTGGTTGTTTGTATCTAGGTGTTGGAGCAGGTCCCTCACCACCTCCCTTTGGATGATGGGGGCTTCATTCTGCTCCCTGCCCCTGTTCAGGGGTCTGGGTGCTCAGGGAGCAACCTACTCTGCTCCTAAAGACGGAGGCAAAGAAGGCATTAAGTACCTCAGCCTTCTCCTTATCCTCTGTCACTATGTTACCTCCTTCATCCAATGGAGGTCAGAGATTGTCCTGAGTTCTCCTTTTGTTACTAATATATTTATAGAATCACAGAATCACTGAATTGTTGGAGTTGGAAGGGACCTTCTAGAGATCATCTAGTCCAACTCCCCTGCCAAAGCAGGGTTGCCCAGAGCACATTACTCAGGACTGTATCCAGCCAACTCCACGACCTCCCTGGGCAGCCTGTTCCAGGGCTTCAGCACCCTCACTGGAAAGAAGTTCTTCCTCATATTTGAGTGGAACTTCCTATGTTCCAGCTTGTTTTTAACATCCAAGACCAGGTAAGCTCTAGTTGGGCTTTGGCCTTTCGAATCTTTTCTCTGCATAGCCCTACCACACCTTACCACACCTTGCTAATCTTCCCGAGTGGCCTGCCCCTTCTTCCAAAGGCCATAAACTCTGCTGTTTTCCCTGAACTGTGACCTTATCTCTTTGTTCAGCCAAGCTGGTCTCTTCTCCTGTGGGCTCACTTTACAGCGCAGAGGGACGGCCTGCTCCTGCGCTTTTAAGACTTCTTCCTTGAATAAAGGTCCAGCCTTCCTGGGCTCCTTTGCCCTTCAGGGCTGCCTCCCAAGGGACTCCGTCAAGCAGGCTCTTGAAAAGACCAAAGTCTGCTCTCCGTAAGTTCATGGTGGCAGTCCTGCTGGCTCCCCTCCTCGCTTCCCTGAGAACTGAGAACATGCCACGGTCGCTGTGCCCAAGACAGCCTTCAACCTTCACATCCCCCACAAGTCCTTCTCTATTCACAAGCAGCAGATCCAGCAGTGCTCTCTCCCAGGTTGGTTCCCTCACCAGCTATGCTCTCCGTAAGTTCATGGTGGCAGTCCTGCTGGCTCCCCTCCTCGCTTCCCTGAGAACTGAGAACATGCCATGGTCGCTGTGCCCAAGACAGCCTTCAACCTTCACATCCCCCACAAGTCCTTCTCTATTCACAAGCAGCAGATCCAGCAGTGCTCTCTCCCAGGTTGGTTCCCTCACCAGCTATGTCAGGAAGTTATCCCTGACACGTTCCAGGAACCTCCTAGACTGTTCCTTCTCAGCCATATCATGTGCCCAGCTGGTATCTGGTAGGTTAAAGTCTCTAAATCAGGTGGATTTATTCCTCAACTGCACAGCTGTGATTAGAAAGCAAAGGTCTGTTGCAACCGATTATAGGGCAAAGGCTTGGGAGCTTTCCGTGACAGTCAGTAGGGCTCTGCTCCAAAACTCAGTCCCCAAAACCCTGCCCCAGGTGACAGGGGAAAGGGTGAACTCTCAGGTGGTGGGGTGTCTGACGTCGCTGAACTGGTGCAGGGTGCTGCACCTGGGGAGAAATAACCCCATGCACCAGTACAGGTTGGGGGCTGACTTGTTGGAGAGCACCTCTGAGGAGAAAGGCCCAGGAGTCCTGGTGGGCAATAGGATGACTATGAGCTGACAATGTGGCCTTGTGTCCAAGAAGGCCAATGCCATCAGGAAGAGTGTGACCAGCAGCTTGAGAGAGGTTATCCTGCCCCTCTACTCTGCCCTGGTGAGGCCCCATCTGGAATACTGTGTCCGGTTCTGGGCTCCCCAGTTCAAGAAGGACAGGGAACTGCTGGAGAGGGTACAGCAGAGAGCTACAAAGATGGTTAGGGGCCTGGAGCATCTCCCTTACGAGGAGAAGCTGGGGGACTTGGGTCTTTTTAGCCTGGAGAAGACTGAGGGGGGATCTGATCAACGCTTAAATACTTAAAGGGTGGGTGTCAAGAGGACAGGGACGGTCTTTTTTCAGTGGTGCCCAGTGACTGGACAAGAGGAAACGGGCACAAACTTAAATATAATAAGTTCCACTTAAACAAGAGGAGGAACTTCTTTACTTTGAGGGTGGCAGAGCCCTGGAACAGGCTGCCCAGAGAGGTGGTGGAGTCTCCTTCTCTGGAGACATTCAAAAGCCACCTGGACATGTTCCTGCACAACCTGCTCTGTGTGGACCTGCTCTGGCAGGGGGGTTGGACTAGATGATCTCCAGAGGTCCCTTCCAACCCCATGTGATTCTGTAAGTGGCTCGTTGGGGCAGCAAGTGAAATGAGAGGTCAGAAGAAGTTGGGTAGATTCAATCTTCATAGGCTTGTTTCAGTGTGCAGAAAAGCATGGTCATTTAGAAACCACTGCAGCGTTGGTATCTTATTGCACAGAAAAGGAAGGGGGGGGAGAGGAATTTGAAATAGTGTAAAACGTGAAAACAAATCCAGTAAAACAAAAACCACAGCAGGAAAGGTGTCCCAGCCCACATGGAAAGCAAACAGTGCCCAGCACTATGAAATCTGAAAGTCAGGGTGGTAAAGTAGCACTGCCTAGTCACAATGTGGGAATCTTGAATAAGAAAATAAGGAAAAGAATGTGGCACGGGGTCCAAATCACCCCAAATCATGGCGTTGCTGGGAAGCTCCTAAATTAAAAAAAAATATACAGCTATAGCTATCTAAAACAGGAGGAAAAACCTGTACAGAAGAATGCAGAACTAAGCAGATGGTGGTTTTATATTTTATTTATTAGTTAGATTCAATAGCCTAACAGAAATTATTTAACTCACTAAAAATTATGACTGCATTAGATAAAAGCTATTTGTTTCACTCTACCACAAAGGTAGTTAGCAGGCTATTTCGACAGTGCAGAATAGCAACAAGGTATCTTTATAATACAATTTAAGCTATCTATTGGAAGCAATGGGAAGAATACAGTTGACTTAAAAGCTTAAATACAACGAAAGGCACACAACTAGGATCCCGTTGCCAGAGCTGGCCAAAGGCACTGTTACTTTCCCTTTACTCCAACGCAGCTCTGAGCACTCAGCACTTTTGCGGGGTTAAAAACCCAGCAGCACCCACCTGAACCCCTCAAACACTATCCCCGCCACTTCCATGTTTAAAGCACAAACCATTAATGCCATTTCTGCCCTGAAAAAGAAGCAAAAGATCACAGCCTCATCGCAGCTGATTCTATAATAACCGCATAAAACATTTCCAGAAGGTGGGTTACATGATGCTATATCCATGATGACAGACCTAATTACACAAAGCTAAAGTCAGTGTTTGGTCAAATAAAAACTAGTAGTGGATCTATCGGTTTTGGTGGTCCAAAAAAGCACAGATCAGGTTCACTAGTAAAATAAAATACACAATCTGATATTCGACAAGTGCAACAAGCACTGATGCTGCACTCACAAAGTCTGGAAAGGTTACTGATGGAGTGAAGCATTATTCAGTGAACTAAATGATATGCAAAAAGAACATATATCATTTGATGGAAAAATATTCCTTAGCTGACTGTGAAATACAAGTGATTTAAGTACAGCAGTTGAACAAAATGAATTCTTTCTTCTTCGTGTTTGAATAGTAAATTAACTGCTATGTGTTATTACACTTAGGAGCTGATGGTTGATAAACTTCTTCATTCAATTCCTCTTGCTTTCAATTCTGATCGAACCCGCTGCAGATAATCAGGATCGGGGTAACCAAAGCTAGGAGAGAAAGAAAAGAATTGTTTGGGCTACTTCTGCAATGAAGCACTTGGCAGTTATACAGAACCTTCTGATCAAAGTCTCTTAAAAGACTTTACAAATTTGATGCACATAGTTCTTAATGCACAGAGAAAACAGACCCTATTTTGCAGGTCAGAGAGGGGGTATGGACAGGGTAAAGCTAAAAACTTATGCAAAGGAGCTGCTGAATTTGCTTGTCCAAACTGGTGCTAAGAACTTGATTTTTCAAAAGCTGCCTCCTGTCTCACTGGAAAATGATGGGGCACCTGGGTACATGTCCTTCTTAACATCACACCTGAGGCGTGTCCAAGCAAGCATTCGAAACACAAATATAATGGCACCTCTGGATTTTAAGCAGTGCATCACCAAAAGTGTGTACAAAGCAATTGATAACTAGGGAGAATATTTGGGCAGGGGCTGGCATGGGGGGTGATAAAGTAAAACTCTTCTGAAAGCAAAGCTCTTTTATGATCCTAGCCCAGGAAGGAGGATGGAGACACCGATCTTGAGAGCCTGCAGGAAGACACCTGCCCCTGGGAGGCTCAAAAAGCTCTGTTCCAAGCTCAAAAGTTCTGTTCCAAGCCCACTCTTGTCTCTGTAAGATTACTTCCAGAAGCCAAGCAGTTTACTGATATAATCTGTAGTTAATTGTATGTTTAAGAATGGTTTATTGCATGTGTATCAGGGGGTGGAACGCATTGATCCTGACCAGAAGACCACTATACACTGAGGAATTAA
This sequence comes from Calidris pugnax, assembly GCF_001431845.1. Classification (NCBI taxonomy): domain Eukaryota; kingdom Metazoa; phylum Chordata; class Aves; order Charadriiformes; family Scolopacidae; genus Calidris; species Calidris pugnax. The sequence goes on along the minus strand of NW_015090770.1, from coordinate 1,828,188 downwards.
GTGATCCCCGTACCAGTTAGCTGGGGCAGACCCAGACCTGTTCCGTGCTGGACGTGCAGCATGGCCTTCAGGCCTGTGGTGGGCTGTGCACATCCTGCCGGCAGCTCCCACTCCCTGCCCATGATTACGCCACCTGCGTGTCCTTGCCTTTATCTAGAAGGGCAACAAGTCCTCAAGAAGTGCTGAACAGAGTTGTTTGCTGCTAAGAAAATCCTGTAATAGCTCAAACGACCAAAATGGGGTAACCCTTTGTATGGACGGGGTCAGCACAGTGTCCTGTGCTCTGATTGGAGGCACCGAGTGCTGCGCAAGCTGGGGCTCCTCACATCTAAAGGGACATAACCATATCTATAGCACAATCTCTTTCTTCTTGCTGTGTGCTCTAATAAATAGAATTTCGAATCGTATTTTACGGAGTCTGAGTGCTGTCTTTACGGGGATCATAGTGGACCAGCACCTCCAAGAGTAAGAGAAGGGGCTGAGATCAGGAGTCCATCCTTAGCTGCTATTAAGAGCTTGCTGTCCTGTCCTGTATTAGAAGCAGTTTCTCATCAGAGCTGCTATTAACTGAGTAGCTGCTTTACACAACTCACTGGTGAACGAGTGGCCTGAGAGGCAGCAGAAGACTAAGCTCACCCTTGTTCCAACTGTCCAAATTGGTGAAGGTGATTCAAGCCTGGATCCACAGAACATTCCCCAATTGCTTTGATAGTGACAAAATCTGAAAGCTCCAACGTGGGAAATGTTCACAGGGTAGCCTTCCTGACACATCTGAGTAGCAATAAAATTACTTAAAAAGAAGACTACTTACTTGGTAGGTCCTCCATCTATGGAAGTTTTGTGGTGAATGTCATTCCATGTAATCACATCTCCTGCACCAGTAGTACGTGAGTGCCCCACTGTGAAAATCAGCTTTTGCTTAAAGGCTCTTTTGAGAAGCTGCAGAATTTCTTGCCCTTCCTTGTTGTCAGGTAAATACGCCGTTCGCCTAATTGAACCATAGGGTTTCCCTGGGTTTGGATGGTTGCTCTGTTTTGTAGAAAAACAAAACCAAATCACACTGTACATCATAAATGCTTTGAAAAGCGTGAAAATCACAGATCCCAGCTTTCACAATACTTTTTATCCTGTCTTTGATTCATTCAGCATGACTGATGACTGATTTTGAGGTTTTTTCTCATTAGATAATTTCTTTCATGTAAGTTTCGTTCACATTTTCTTGTCATCACTCATGCATCATTAACTCATTGTTATCTTTGTTTTTCCTCTTTGCTCTCCCAAACACGTCACCCCACCCCCAGCTTTTTCACTGATCCCGTTTTCAGTCCTAGTCATGACCCTAAGCACTTAACAAAAGCTGATTTCTCACCTGGAAAGCTCACAAGCCAGCCTGCTGTTCATTTTTGTCGCTTGGCCTGGGCAGCTAAGAGAACGTCTCAGACAATCCTCATTATACTCACAAAATTTTATTTACATGATATCACTCCCTAGATTTCAGTTCAGTCATTCCCACCGTACAAATTAAAGACAGGGAAAAATATCTTTTATGAATCTTTAAATATACTTACGGTTTGAATACCTCCTTGCATACTATATCTAATCTCAATAGTACCACAACCAGGATAACCGGGGAGAGGTGAAGCCAGCTTTACATGTGACATTGTTCCCTCTGGCTGGTCTCCTTCCACGACTCCATAGACGGTGTTACAAACAGGACACACTTGCTTGTAAGTCATGGCCTGCTTGATGCAACTTCTGCAGAACGCATGCTTGCACTTTCTCAGAATTTCTTTATTCTCAATTGTCTCCATGCAAATCGGACACACATCTTTGTTGTCTTCTGCCTTCGCCTTAGAGTGTCCTTCAGAAGAAAGACTATTGTTTTCCCTGCTATTGTATTTCTTCTCAGATGCTCCTGTAGCTTCTTGATAGCTGAGATCAGAGAACAGTGGTGTCCTACTTTTAGTTTGTATTGAATCCTCAATGTTAAGAAGTTTTATAATGTGCTTTTCAGCAGCAGAAAGATGTTTTGGTAAACCACTTAAGATGAGTTTGTCTTCCTCCTTCTTAAGTTTTACACGCAGACCTTCCCATTGTTTTCCATTAAGTAGCAAATTTAATATTTTCTTCTGATCTTCTGAAAGCTTCCAGCTGATGACTTTTTCTCTTAACATTGCAAAGGCATTCTGCAATGCATTGATGAAACTTTCAGTGGCATGTGAAGACATATCAGAAGTTTTGATCCCAGGCCTAAATATTATGAACACTTTCTGGCCACATGAACTGTCTTTCTTTTCTATTACTGTATCAAATTTGTCTTTAATGTCTTCAATTTCTTTGTTTAATGTTGTTTCCAACAATTTAAACATAGAAGCAGCAACTTCTACTCCATTCCTGTACCTGTACAGTTCAGATGATATTTTCATATTCTTTTCAGTTCGGCTGTTCTCACCCTCTGCTAGAAATTCTTTGGCAGCTGAAATCTCACTCGCAGGGCCACGGAGTAGCAATTGATTCCCTTCCTCTTTGGCAAGAAGACCACTAAACCTAGCATTTAATTGCATTATTGTTTCTTTTAATGTGGAACTGTTTCTTACAGGAATTTTTTCCTGTGTCAGATGTTCTACGCTTCTCTGAAAAGTTCTGATAAAAAAATCTTCAGCTTCTTGTATTGATGCAGGACTTTCATCAGAAGTGAAGCAAACTGATGTGTGTCCATTGTAAAGATCTTTACTTCTTATACGCACTCCTAAATCTTCCTGTACTGCTTTGATTTGTTCTTTGCAGGTATGATTGAAATACTCATAATGAGCCGACGGAACTGTAAGCTCATTCGTTTCTTCACTATTCAGACCATTTTCATCTTCCAAATGCTTCTTACTTCCAGAATGTGAAAAGTTACCGTTTCTGTCACTGCCTGCAAGGATATCCTTAAAGTAGTGGTAAGCTTTTTCAATATCTGTAAAATCTCCCGTCAATTTCTCGCAGCCATCAATATTAGGATTTCCTTCTCTTTTTAAATTTGGACATATAATGGCAATTTTATCCCTTTGCTCTTCAGTGAACATACTGGTATTCAAAGTTGCAGATACTGTAAGAAATATCTAAGGAGAAGATGAGAAGATATCAGTCTTTGTTTTTCCTAAGGTTGTCTGCTTGCTGCTTCTGTATTTGGAGTAAGGAAAAGCTCTACACGTCTCAGTAGGGCCAGATTACTATGGACACATTTAGATTCATAGAATGGTTCGGGTTGAAAAGGACCTTAAAGATCATTGAGTTCTAACCCCCCTGCCCTGGGCAGGGACACCTCCCACTAGAGCAGGTTGCTCACAGCCCTACCCACCCTGGCCTTGAACACCTCCAGGGATGGAGCATCCACAGCTTCTCTGGGCTGTTTGAGACCGTAACCAGTACTCCCTGCTCCTGACCCCTGCTAATGTGGTTAGCATAACTAACGCCATTTTAGAGGGCTAATGGCCATTCCCTGTGCCTGAGCTGGTCACATATTTGCCTCTTTCCCCCTCATTATCAGGCCCTGAAGGTCCTGTGCACCAAGCAGACGAAGCAAACAGATTTCTTCTTCCCCTCCCTATCGTTCTCAAGGTTCCTGGGCACCAGCCTGACTACTCCCCTCCTTACTGGCCTTGAAGGTTCCAGGCAGCGAGCCAACCAAGCGGTGATGGATGACAGGAAAGTGGAACAACATGCAGAGCACTGTCTGCAAAATCCAGCAGTTACAAGCCCTAAGAGGGAACTTGGCCCACAACTGCTGCTGGACAGTGAGACCCGTGATCCCCTGACCTCTGCTTCCTCCAAGGACTGAGTGAACAACTCCTATTCTTTTGTGTGTTTTTTGGAGTCTAGATAATGATTGTTGTATCAATTCAGCAAGCCAAGTATTAAGTTTTGAAACGATCTGCAGAGAAACCACAAGCTAAGCCATGCTATAAAGTTCAGTGCTACGCTACTTACAAAACTGCGCTTCACTGATTCTGCTTGTAGAAATTCTGTCCTATTCAGATCATTAATTCTATGCTTTGCTAATCATAAAATCCTGTTAAAAAAAAAATAAAGCTTTAATTGTAACTGCAACTTAGTGCCATCATCATTCTGCCAAGGATCCTCAATGAACCTCTCTGTCCCCTTAGCATCAGGTGACAGAGACACAACATGTTTTACCAGCACGTATAAGTTTTATCACGTGGTTCTTTAACTATATTAGACTTTCTAGTTTTCTCTTACTATCTTTCTTAAAAAAACTCCCCAAAGTCATGCTTTAGTAACTCAGGGGTAAGGCAGAAAACAGGATTCTGAAAAATAACAACATTTTCACATCTCTACTTGGCAGAGAGAGGAGGATAGGGAAATTTGCAGCATACTGCTACAGATTTCAGATAACCATGACGTTGACACATGCTGTACCTCAAAAGCTACATCTATGGTACTACACAAAAGAGGGTAAACCCTCTGGGCCAGATATCAGTGTCCCAGTAGAGCCACATCCACATCATGTAATGTATAGCCTGGCCCTACCCCATGTCCCTAACACACAGCTGATCTTTTCTTTACTGCATAACTTTTAGTTCAAAGTAATGTTCAAAGTGTCTGAAATAATGTTTGCTGTGCTACATCCCATCAAAGCAGACTTTTTTTTAACACTGAGGTGAGGGATGGAAGTAATTAGGGCTGTTTGAAGGTGCAAAACATGCTGAAATAGTATTAGAGGTCTGTGTACCAGGAAGGGATCCCAGTCTCACAAAATTCTTCCACCTTTTGGGAGCAGTCCTCAGTGCATACTATCCTCAAATCACAGAATGGTTTGGGTTGGAAGAGACCTTAAAGATCATCGAGTTCCAGCCTCCCTGCCATGGGCAGGGACACCTCCCACCAGACCAGGTTGCTCAAAGCCCCATCCAGCCTGGCCTTGAACACCTCCAGGGATGGGGCATCCACAGCTTCTTTGGGCAACTTGTTCCAGTGCCTCACCACCCTCACAGAAAAATAATTTCTTCCTGATATCTAACCTAAATCTCCCTTCTTTCAGTTTAGAACCATCAACCCTTGTCCTATTACTACACGCCCTTGTAAAAAGTCCCTCTTCAGCTTTCTCATAGGTGCCCTTTAGGTACTGGAAGGGGCTATAAGGTCTCCCAGGAGCTTTCTCTTCTCCGGGCTGAACAACCCCAGCTCTCTCAGCCTGTCCTCACGGTAGAGCTGCTGAAGCCTGCCCTGGTGCCTCTCTGGGGACAGTGTGTGTCCCCAGCACGTGCCAACACCACGCTAGACAACATGCTGCCTGTGAACATGCCTGGCTGATGTGTGACCCAGCACTCAAAAGTTGCTCCCTGCCTCCGTTTTACTATGACAATCTCACCGAAATCTGCTTGGCACGAAATACTGAAGCAGCACAAAGGGCTCATGGATCTACAAGCAGGGCAGGTCATGACACCATGGATCTACAAGCAGGGCAGGTCGTGACACCGCTCTTTCTGAAGTACCTTTTTGGTGATGACTTCTCCTGCCGCCTCGTCCCCGTGGCCTCCGGCTGCCCGCTGAGGTGGGGGAGAGCTGGCCGAGGCCTGCGCTGGGACCGGGCTCCTCCCCGGCTCCCCTTCTCCCCCCTGGATGATGACACTCAGGCGCTGGCCACCCATTTCCAACATGTGATCCCTGCGGGATTCCACACTCCTCTTATCTGCAGCGATTTGGGGACAGGCAGAGATACAGCTGATAAAAGTCACCTGAAAACTCCACGGCCACAAGCGGCCGCACAGACCACCTGCCCTTTGACCGCTCGACGGCCATTTCCCGACACCCACACCCATTCCCAACGCCTGAGGGACCTGCGGCCCAACTGCCCCCCCCCTTCCCCGGGGGAGGCCGGGGCTCTGCCGCCCCCTCTCCCCCTCAGCCGCCCAGGGCTCCGCCGCCCCCTCGGCCGCCCGGGGCCCCCCGCCCCAGCCCCTCTCCCCCTCCGTCCCCCCCTACCTCGCTCCTGCTGGAAGTGCACCCAGTAGGTGCCGAGCTCGGGGCCAGGCCGCACCTCGCACTCGCCGCCCCCCGACCGCTTCGCTGACTGGAAGTAGCTCTGGAGCTTGAGCAGCGCCTTCTCGGCGGCGCTGGGCGCCGGGCAGAGCCGCACCAACAGCGTCGCCGGGGCCGCCATGA
>NW_015090770.1:1801945-1822010 GCF_001431845.1 Calidris pugnax | reverse complement strand
TCGTCACCAAAAAACGCTCAGTAAAAAAAAAAAATTCTCATCTATCTTAGATTGCATTTATTAGGTAATAATAGTGCACCCCAAGCCTCTGGTGGCTGTGGCGGGGGGGGGGCTGGGGGGGGAGGGGGGGGGGGGGGAGGCACAAGACACCCCACCGCCTCCCCCCCCTCCCCGTTTCCCCGGGTCTGCCCTCGGGGTCCCGTGGGGGCTGCGGCTGGAAGTGACCCTGTGCCACGGGTCAGGACGGGCTCGCCCCTGCCCGCTGACGGGCTTTAGGCACTGGGGCGGTGGGGGAAAAGTGGTGTTTTCTGTCGTGGAGCTCGGGTTGAGGTAAAATTTTCGGACATCTCACCCCCCCGGCGGGTCCTCCGGCGCCGGGGCAGCGGTGGGTGACTCGGCCCGCGGCGGCCCGGCCACCCGCTTAGCGCTTGAAACGGGAGAAAACTTCATGCGGATTTTGGAACCGCTCCCGTAGGAACGCGGCCCATCGGGAAGTAACGTGTATTTTTCTCTTTCTTATGGTTTTTTATTTGTTGTTCTTGTGTTTTTTTTCACAACAGAGTTACATTCCGAGGAGCCTCCCAGGGAAGAGCGGTGTAGGTAAGCTGCCTGCAAAGCGCATTCCTCTGTTTTAGTTGAAAATTGCCAGCTGCGAACTGGAAAACGCCCACGTGGAACAGCCAAAAAGCGACCCAAAGCGTATGAATTAGACGCGGTTATGAACCAACATTATTTTTCATTATTTCAGCAGGATTTGCTTGCGTTTCTCTGTTAAAAGTTAAGAGCTCGGAAGTGTTTTGATGAATCGGTGTGTGCACTTTGTAAGTGCAAAATGTTACGCTGGTAGTGTACCCCAGAGGAAAGTTTGATTAAACTCACACAAATTGATTTAAACTAATTAACATAACTACTGTGTATAGCACTGCTGACATCTGCCAGGAGAGGGCTGTATAGCCACAGTGGTAACATAAAACCTGCTCCACTCTTTTATTTTTCTACCCTAAAAGAAGGGGTTGAAAAAGCATCTCCCTGATGAGGAAAGGCTGGGAGAGCTGGGTCTCTTCAGCCTGGACAAGTGAAGGCTGAGGGGAGACCTTATTAATGCTTCTAAGTTCCTAAAGGGTGGGTTGAAGGAGGATGGAGCCACACTGTTTTCAGTGGTTCCCAGTGACAGGACGAGGGGCAACGGGCACAAGCTGGAACATGGGAAGTTCCACTCAAAAATGAGGAAGAACTTCTTTCTGGTGAGGGTGCCAGAGCCCTGGAACAGGCTGCCCAGGGGGGTCGTGGAGTCCCCTTCTCTTGAGATCTTCAAGATCCACCTGGATGCAATCCTGAGTGATGTGCTCTGGGCAACCCTGCTTTGGCAGGGGAGTTGGACCGGATGATCTCTAGGAGGTCCCTTCCAACTCTGGCAGTTCCGTGATTCACAAGTTCCTTAGAAAGAAAGAACTTGCTTGTGGACTTAAAGTGCAGATGAAAGGAGATCCACAGAATTAAAGACAAAGCTCAACATAAGATCTCTGTGATAGGGTTAAATGAAGGTTTTGGCAAGTGCAGCTGTGCCACACTGACTCTGCAAAGGCCTAGGGGACTCACCCTTGGACCTTGCTGGAAATCAGTGACAAAGTGCTAAGAATGCCCTGGAGAGGGCAGGGGCGGGCTTCAGCCCTCTCAGCAAACAAGCTCAGAGGGGGAGAAGTGGTGCTTTCTGCTTTTAGGAGTATTTTGAAGCCTGGATTACGGCGTGGCTTTTCACATTGGCTTTCTCAGCTGGAGATGGTTTAGTGGCAAATGCAGGAGAGCACCACGGTGGCCCTGCAGCCAGTCAACGAAGCCTGTAACAGCATCTGTTTCAAAGACATTCCCCTCACGCTCGTCTGCTCCTTTTTCCTCCTTCTCACCATTTATTCTCAACCTATTCAGTTGTGCTGCTCTTTGAAGGTGGTGCTCTAAGTCAAATTTGGTTTTGTGGTGTGGGGTTTTTTGTTGTTTTTTTTTCCTCTAATTCAGATTATGTCAGTGATTTTTTTAAGACTATGTCACCGGCAATGTTTGTGGCAGCCTAATGATGGGGAGAATAAACAGTAGGTAAGTGAGAGAGAGGACAAGTAACCAGAGGAGACACATCTTAACCAAGCTTCCTCCTCAGGTAAAAAGTAAGGCAAACCCAAACTCTCAAATCACTGCAGGCTCAGTGATACTGTTGCTGTTGTCATCTTTTAGTGCCTTTGGAGGAAGAATAGGGAAACCACTTCTGAGGAAAAGGTGTTTGCCCATGAGACCTACAGGGTATACATGCTGGTAATCCCTCTGGTGAGGGGACTGTGAGCAGGCTGTTTGGAGGCTGAGGGCATATTTTACCAGGTCTGACATCTGCTGGGTCACCAGAAGACAATCTTGAAGACAGACTGCTTCAGAGGAGGGTGCGTGGTCTCTCGGAGGACACAGATCAGCAGCTGGCCACTCCCATGCCTGCCTGCGCTCAGTTACAGGAAGGGAGCTGGTTGCTGATAGAAAAGATGAAACTGAAAGCATTTTCCAGGCTTTTGGGGAAACAGCAGATAGCATAATACTGACTATTTCTCAGCACCCATGTATGTTCACAGAGACAGAGTGCACCTGAGCTTTTCACTTTCCTGTTGTGATTCATAAGGCATCGGAAGGAAAGAGAAGAAGGTCTTGAGGAAAGGAGCTACTAGATGGGGTGGTTAATTTGAACAGAATAATCAACAACACTTGAGGCCTTGATTTCTTTGCTTAGTTAGGCTTTTTAAGTTATGAAAAGGGGAAAGAGAACATCAGACTATGCTAAAAAAATGGGTAAGTAACGACAGTAGGGTGAAATTGAGAGCTATAAACCACACTTCTCTGTAAAAAGCAATGTTTTGACAGTCATATCTTGGATTTCACTTTATATTATTCTGTATCCTAGGACCAAGTATGGTAATGGATGAGGACACCTTGATGATCCCCATCAGTAAAGATGCCTATGAAGCTCTTGAGAAAAGAGAGAAGTGCCTGAGTAATCTCATTTACAAAAAGTTTGCTTGTACATTGACCTTCAAAAGTACAAAATGCACTGTTGAAGTATACAGGAAAAAACTAAAGCATGGAATTGACATTTGTGTTTGTAAGGATGATCTCACTAGACATAAGGCTGATGCTGTGGTGAATGCAGCCAATACCTCTCTCGATCATCAAGGAGGCCTTGCTTTAGCCCTTGTGAATGCTGGAGGGCCAGAAATACAAGAGCAAAGCGATCGTTATATTCAGAAGTATGGAAAAATCAGAACTGGCCAAATAGCGGTGACAGGTGGAGGGAAGCTTCCTTGTAAGAAAATTATTCATGCAGTTGGCCCAATATGGTCAAATTTTGAACAGCAAAGATGTTGTCATCTACTTCGTGAAGCTATTATGAATGTTCTGAAGTATGCTAGTGATCCAGAAAATGCTATCCAGTCTGTTGCTATCCCAGCCGTGAGTTCAGGTGTTTACGGCTTCCCTCTCAGTTTGTGTGCTAAAGTGATTGTAGGTACTATAAAGGAATTTGTTGAAACAACTAAACCAAGTTGTCCGAGGGAAGTCCGCCTGGTGAACATTTGTGATGCTACGGTTGCAGAGATGAAGAAGGCCTGTGAAGTGATTCTGGGTGATAGCAGTTCACTTCAGGAAACTCTTTCAGGTCAGGAAACTCTTTCAGCTTCACCAAGCCAGCCTTCAGCTTTCATCAAACTTGGAGGTATTCGTTTGCGCATCACAAGAGGACTCCTGGAAAAGCAGAGGGTAAGACAGTCCCATAAGATGTTGAACACGGAGTTGCCTCCAAGTCTTTGCAGGATTTGGGGCCCAGGAGTTCAGAACACATATTGTATCGGTCCACCAAATAGTTATCTTCTCATCCTGTTGAGCATTCATAAATGGTAAATAAATTATAGTGGCAAGGAGTAGGTTTTTTTTTCTAAAAGGAGTATTAAATATTAGAACGTTTTTCTTTCTTTTTTTTTATACATGCTGTTATGGGATAACAGGAAGCAGCTAAAGATTGGATGATTGATAATAATATATCCATGTGTTAATCTTTATCTTATTATAACATCATGGTAGTTCACATTTTATCATGCACTCACAAGAAATATACTCTTATTTTTTTCCTTGTTTTTTTTTTTTTTCCCTATAATTTATGTTCTTATAGATGTCACTACTGGAGTTATTCAACAAACACTGAAAGAGCTGAAAATAACTCCTACAGATCATGTGCACCTTACCTTTAAACAGTGCATCATTTAAATTGATTAATTTTAACTTTTTAGCTAGGAAAGATGTGAGCTTAGTCACAGTAATCAAACAGAGCTCTTAGACTGGAACCTACATCACAGAAATGGCATTTGCTTTTAGCAAATACTGTATCTTAAAAACATTCAAAATTTTTATTTAAAAGAAGTATCTTAATTGAATGGGAAGCTCATTTTTTTTGAGGCGAGGGCAAAGGATCGCAAAGTTGACATTGTGGAGAATTTTATTAACTGTTTCTACAGCACTGAAAGATACCACACGCCTTCAAGACTATGAGGAAAATAGGCCCCAAAGTGTTGTCTTTTTAGATAATCTGATAAGCTGTTGGCTTCTGAAAAAAAAAGTGTGCATCTGCTGCCATGAGAAGGTGCATACTTTGATGTGTTCCAGCACTGCCCTTAGTGATACTAAGAGAACCTTTCAAACATCTGATCTGTTGCCATCATACTTTTTTAAAGGAATTGTTCCTAGAAAGAGTGCTCCCTAGAGTAGCAAAGCTTGCAAATAGTAAACTTGAAGTACACTGAAACTTTGTACTCTTTTCTTCCAGACCACAGCTATTGTTAATTCTGTGTCTGCCAATGGTGACCCTTTTCCAGCTTCAAGAGTGCTGCTGCAAAAGGCGGGTTCAGCTCTTCAGGATGAGCTTAAGGCTCATTTCAGACATCCTTCGCGTTATGAGCCACTCGTAGTAACAAAAGGGTATAACCTGCCCTGTGAGGTTGTGCTGCACGTTGTATGGCCGCTGCACCACCACAGCATGTCAGCGCGTGAGGTGATGACCAGTTACACTGGATTTTAATTGATTTTCATGTTGAGTGATGTGAGGACTAAACCACTGCTTTTTCTCGCAGGTATTTCAAGATGCAGTGAAAAGATGCCTGTGTTACATTCGGAAACAACAATTTCCCTCAGTTTCTTTTTCACCAAATGGGATTTGGTTGTCAGTACTGGATGTTGAGACAGTGGCAGATATCATGATCGAAGAGGTTTTAAATTTTGCCAGGACAAAGCCTGAGGAGAACTTAGATGTGCAGGTTGTCTTTTGCCCGGGTGACTACATTGCCTATCAGGTAACAAATTTGTTGTTGGCTACCAATAACATAAACCCAAAACTGTAAAAATATCCCCGTAGATGACTACAAATTAAGATAATCATAATTCTGTACTACTTACAACGTTTGTGAGCAGCAGGTTCCTTTATGAAACTCTTTGTCTCATTGACAGGTATTATTAATCTTTACAAATCTTTATTTCTCTTCACTAAACCTAGAGTTTTCACCTTATGGTGTGATAACAAAGGGAGGGAGCTCTGAAATTCTCATGGCTGTCAGTGACTTTATAAGAAAGAGTCTACTCTGAACTCATTAGGGAATAAACTTGCTCCTCCTCAGGAAATTTCTTTAGCCATTTTTTCTTTGTGTGAAGTTCCTAGGGCAAAACACTATGGACACATTATATGACCTAACATGAAAGAAGGGTTGCAAACGAACAGTGGATAATTTCAACTGCTGTGTGCCATTTTCCACCTTTTGAATATTTGGCTGATGTGGTTAATACACAACTATTTTAGATAGCCATCTATTATAAAACTACAGTTTGCTTTTGTTTCCATTTAACTTCAGCCATCCATTCTTTCAACAGGTGCAAGAACCTGGGGGTTCTTGGTGGAGAAGGGCTGGAACTGGGTGATGTTCAAGGTGCCTTCCAGCCCAAACCTGGCTGGGCACACATGTCCAGCTTTTCATCCACCAGTACCCCAAGGTCTATCTCGGCAGGGCTGCTCTCAATCCCTTCATCTCTCAGCCTGTATTGACACCAGGGGTTGCCCCGACCCAAGTGCAGGACCCTGAACTTGGCCTTGTTGAACCTCATGAGATTCACACGGGCCTACTTCTCAACCTTGTCCAGGTCCTTCTGGATGGCATCCTGTCCCTCAGGCGTGTCAACCACACCACTCATCTTGGTGTTTTCTGCAAACTTGCTGAGGGTGTGCTCAATTCCACTGTCTATTAATTGATGAAGATATTGAACAGTACTGGTTCCAGTACAGAACCCTGAGGGAGACCACTCATTACCAATCTCCATCTGGACGTTGCGCCATTGACCACTACCCTCTGGATGCAACCATCCAACCAATTCCTCATCCACCAAACAGTCCACCCATCAAATCCATGCCTCTGCAATTCAGAGAGAAGGATGTTGTGGGGGACCGTGTCAGAGACCTCACAGAAGTCTAGACAGATGACATCCATAGCTCTTCCCTTGTCAACTGATGTAGTTGCTCCATCATGGAAGCCCACTATGTTGGTCAGGCTGGACTTGCTGTTGGTGAAGCCATGCTGGCTGTCCCAAATCACCTCCCTGTCCTCCTTGTGCCTTAGCACAGCTTCTAGGAGGATCTGTTCCATCATTTTCCCAGGCACAGAGGTGAGGCTGACAAGTGGGTAGCTCCCAGCATCCTCCTTTCTACCCTTTTTAAAAATGGGTGTGATGTTTCCCTTTTTCCAGTCACTGGGGGCTTCACCCGACTGCCATGACTTTTCAGTATGATGGTGAGTGCCTTGGCAATTACATCAGCCAGTTCCCTCAGGACCCTGGGATGCGTCTCCTCAGGTCTCATAGAGTTATATATGTTCAGGTTCCTCAGCACTAAACTGCCAAGTAATGAACACCTTTATGGACTGTGGTTCCGCGAGTTCCAGATATGCCACAACTACAAGGAGCTGGTAAAGGTGCCATTCAGTGTGTCAGGTGTCCTACCTCAGGAGACGTAGCGGAAGAGGAATGCACTTGATACTGTCAGGAATAAAATTTTAGGGAAAGCTGACAAATATAATCTGTTAACAATTTCAGAATTTGGAGGGAGGGTGTAAGTACAGCTGTAAATTGCTTATCTAACAGAGTTTTGAGGAGACAAATTGCATATTTGACAACAGGGATTGCAAACTGCTCTTCCTTTTTTTCTTTGAAGGTCTTCCAGGCAAAAGTTTTGTCAGCAGCACGCAATCTGGGAGAAATGCCATATTACAAGAGAAGTGATCTTCTGAGTAAGTAATGAACAGGCAAGGCATTTCAAGTAAATGAGCATTTCAGATTTGAGAATATGAAATCACATTCCTTTAAAAAGAACTTAGTATTTGCATATGTGTCTTGAGGAAAGGGGTGAGGGGGCAAAAATGTGTGAGCACTTTGCATTTTTACGTTAATAGGAATGGAACTGGGCACTCCCTTTAAGACTTGCAAACATAAAAATCATCATGAATGCCTAACTTGTTTGAAGTCATTTAGTGGAAGGCAAATAAATTCTGCATGTATGTGGTTGGGTTTTTTCCCTGGAAACCTTACCTACTGGTATCTAATTTTTTTGTTTGGTTGGGTTTTTTTGAGCATACCAGGAGAGTAGTGTGTTTCTGGGCATATAGGAATTTGTGAGAGCGCTTGAAAGCTCCTCACTCTTCCAACACTTGTATAAAAAAACCATCTTTCTTCCAGGTATAGAGTCAGGCAGTCAAAGCATAAAAGAGACTGCAAATAACGACCTGGCAATTGAACTTAAAGGGAAATCAAGTACGGCATTGGAAGCAGCAAAATCCTGGATCGAAAGCCTGGTACAAATTCAGGAAAGTCACCGTGCTGTTATCGAAAACAACTACATTCTTAGCCTGGGTAAAAAAGAGTTTGCAGAACTCTCTCTCGAGCAGCATTCCAGTCTAAGCGTATCAGAAGAAGTGTTCGGTGGAAAAGCAAGGCTGGAATTTCAGGGTCTTCCCGACACTGTGATTGATGCAGTGCTCGCAACTGAAAAATTACTGCTTCGTATGCAAGAGGAGACTGCAGCCAAACAACAGGAACAGCTTTACTCCATGTGTATGTAAAGTAAATAAGTGACTAATTAAGTAATTACATGCATAGATAAGAATAAGCATGAGGCAACGTTTATCTGTGCGTTGCTGAGAGTGGACAGAGGTGCAGTCAGTCCGCACACGTACTGAGCATGGCTTTAATTACCGTTACTGCTGTGCTTTTCTCAAATGAGCCCCTGACAGACCACTGGTGAGCTTTGGGCAGTCCCTTGGCTGTATTCCCAGTAGGGCACCGTTTGTACCGGGACTGGCCACGGTTGTACAGCCAGCCGTAACGCTGGCTTCTGCCAGAACAGCTTCACTTTAAAGCCCTACAAAATTAACACTTAACTAACACATACCTTTGCTGAGCTCTTTTGCTAGCTACAGCTGCACTGCTGCTGCAGGACCTACCAGTGGACTTGTTCTGTCGTGTCCTTGACTTTGCTTAACAGTTGATAGAGGCAGTGGCATTACAAAGAGCTACTGAATGATTAATTTTTCCTCGTGGCTGTAGAGTTGTTCTGTGTAGATACCGTTCTGTGAAAGGTGGGCTGTGGACAGATGTAATGGAGAAGATAAAATTACTTTTCTTTGGTTCCCTCTCTCTCTGGTTTCTTTAATAAATGTAGAAAAAATGCATAAATGAATATGTATCTATATATACATATCAGTCCCTATCAATATTAGACCTGGCATTCCTTTGGAGAACATTTAAAATTCTTTGTTCTTAACCAAATTAAAGTATTGGATCCCTTCTCCTTGCCTTTGCTTCAGATATTATGATATATGAAATTTTTACTCCCTTATTTGTATCCAGGCTACCCAGAAGTGGATCAGCTTTCAGGAGGACACCTTCACAACACAAACATTCTGAAGGAGGTTGGGATTTCACTGGTGGAATCACACCTTCAGGAGTTTAAAGACAGACAGAGACAGTTCGAAAAAGCTGGGCTTCACGTTCTCAAGGTGAGGAGGGTATTCATGGAAAAACTAAATCTCAGTTGATGTATTTGAACCAACACGTTTAACATATGCTTAAAAGACTGAGATGAGCTATTTCAATATACTGCTTTTAAAAATTGAGATCAAATTGTCTAATCCTTAAAAGAGACGTAGTCTTTACTCCTAATGAAAAGTATTTTAAACATAATGCAAATAATCACATGGTTAAGTTCTGAGAAGTTCTTTTAACTGGACTGTATGTTCTGTCTCATTACATGCTTCACATGTTCCTTTATAGGGCTCTAGAGAAATAGGAGGTTGGTACATTAGAATGCGTACAATATTGCAGGACACTCACGGAGTGTCCCTGTTTTCTTGTGAGCTTGACACAAAGACTCACGGAGTGTCCCTGTTTTCTTGTGAGCCTGACTCAAAAAAATTAGCAACTGAATTAGTCAGAGTTATGATCTGACGAGTAGCGTGTCGAAGCTGGGATCTCACGTGGCTATTGGTGCTTTACGGAGGGGGAGGAGGACGAGGCTGCGCAGAATCAGGGAAAAGAGAGAAAGACACAAGTTTGTAGACAGGGCTTTGTGTTCCTCGTGTGTGGTGTGATGCCGCACGCAGCCACGCTTCCCAAACATAAGCTGACATCAAGGCCCTCTTAACCTGTGGACCTCTTTCTTCTCCAAGAGCTGTAAAGTTTTGATCAAGGAGAGCTGAGGTTCTCCACCCCTCGCAGGACGCTTGCAGCTCTCTCTAAGATCAGGCTGTGAGCACCCACACTTAAATGAGTCACAGAATGGCCTAGGTTGGAAGGGACCTTTCAGATCATCTAGTCCAAACCAAAGGTTCTTACATAGAGGAACAAAGCCTGAACAAGAGCACTCATGGATTTCATAGACACTGGTCTCCGTTTGCTTACACTACGCTATTATTTTATGTCACAGATTGAAAAGATAAATAATCCTCTTTTATCTGCTGCATTCCAACAAATGAAAAAACAAAAAGAACAAAACTGTGGTGTCTCCAGAATAACCCACAAGTTGTACCAGTGTGTTCCTGCTCAGTTCTGTGCCTCGGTGTGCCAGACTGGATTTCACAGGATGTATTCTCCACCAGCAGGTAATCACTTGCTTTAACATCTTTAATCAAAACAAACAGTGACTGACTACTGAAGTTGGATTAAAATCCAAAAAAGTGGCATTCCTAAATAAGAACTGTTTCTTGCCTGCTTTTAGAGTTATATGAGCTTACTTTTTTATCTACAGTAAGACCTTGCTGGTTTTCCTTCCTGAAAGTCAGTAAGGCTTTGGGAGGATAAGCCACATTCTAGCCTAGCCCAGGCACTTTTTTGTAGCTTGCATTATTAAAATCTTAACCTTCCCTGGTGCTTATCAGAGCCCCTAAGACACTATGACAGAAGTGTTTATATAAATACGTTATATTGATGTTTCTTTCACTGGATTAGCCATTAAATCCAAACGGTCACCACTGCAGCAGCAGTTAAATCAGAAATGGCCACCAGCTGTCATTGCTCATGATTTCAGTGATCCACTTCATTCAAATTTAGTTGCACAAGGATTGCACGCGTGAAGCAGGAACATAACATGTCACACTGAATCAAGAAGCAGTCTCTTAGTACTTCCACCCCAAAAGAACCCATTGTTAGAGCTGGTTTTTTTTTTTTAATTTGCTTCTGAAAAATTTTCTTTCTTTTTCCAGAACAAAAATATGGAGCTGGCATCTACTTTAAAAGGAACCCGAAAAGCCTCATCGAGAGTAAAGAGAAGTGGAAAACAGACTCTAAAATGTATGTGTTTGAGGCTGATGTATTAACAGGCTTATACACGAAAGGGAATCCCTCTTATATTATGCCCCCGGCAGTGGAGGGAGATGCCTTTAAGGTATATGACAGCTTAGTAGATGATGTAGAGAATCCTGACACCTTTGTCATTTACAACAGTATTGGGGCCCTTCCACAATACTTGCTGACGTGTTCCCCAGCGAGAGAGAGGGCCCCTGAGGAAACCAGCAGCATCCTGAGTAAGAATTTCTCAGAACAGTGGCTCTGAGCAAAGAGAGCAAAGTCCCCCTCAGGACAAAGTTTATTACCTAAATTTTAGGAGGATACTCTACCGAGTAATGTGCTGTGATCAAAGTGCCTCATATAAAGTGCTCTGCAATAGCCACAAACAAAAACCATTAAGTCTAGTCTTAAGACTAGAACGGAATTACCTGTGAAACAGAAGGGAAAGCATCACAAAATACAGTTTAACATTTATCTGGTCATTTACTTTAAGGCATAAGGTATTCTGAGGATGTGACTGTACGCTTCATGTCTGCGTGGGCTGTCATTCTTCCATTTTCTTAACCAGAGATATTTTGCTTATGTTAGTGAATCCAAGAGATCTTGGTTGTGCCTTTGATTCTTAAATTTTCTTTTGACTTACAGAGGTTAATCTGTCAGATGAAAGCTATTCCCCCTTAGGACATGCTAGTAAATACATGGTTAAGACAAATGTGAAGCAATACTTCATGATTTTTAACAATAGCTGCTGTTAGTTTTTATCAGTTACGAGACTCCAAGCATTGTAGATACATGCAATTCAAAATAAAAAGTTATGAACAACGCTGTCAGCCAACCTGTTATTTTTCCACATAGTCTTAAGAACATGACTTGGACTGTATTTGAGCTTCGGATTTCTCAGTGGTGGTCAGTCTCTTTGGAAGGCTACAAAATAGTAGAGAACTGGTTCAAGCTACACCTTGAAATTGCTCTTCAATTAATCTACCTTTACCAGTATCTTTTAAAGATGACAGTGTGAGCCTTGTAGCCAGGTGTCCCTGCATTGCTTCGGCAATAAACGGGAAAGCTGAAGAGCTATTCTACTCATTTCAATGTAAAATGGGATTCAGCCCAGCTCTTGGGTGCTCTGAAACCTCTCTACTAAAGCCTGAAACTATGATGTTACTAGGGTTCGAAACAAATCTATTGCCCCAAACTAAAAGCTCATACCGTATTTGTCCAATCTGCAGCATTTAAAACCAGCAGTTATGGCCCTAACTAAACACCTAAACGGTTTATAACAGCGCTGCAAGACAGAAATAAAGGCTCATCCGTCACTACCAGGCTGACTTCTAGATTGAAAAGTCACCTAGGGTTAAAACTGTAATTACCTGGGGAGAAGATGGGCTCGCATGAAACTATTAAAAACAACGTCATATGAAAAGCATTTCATCCACGTGGAAAGCACTGTCCTAATGGAGAGCAGTCTCAACCCTAAAACATAGATGAAATTAACATTTAATAAAACTTTTCAAAATAATTTGTTAATGAATTCCCAGCACATTTGTACTGCACCTGCAACTCCCAAGACAGTAGTCACAGTGCTAGGAACCACTCACAAGTCTAAGAAATTAAGTTACAGAAGTCTAATTTTGAACTCTAAGTGAGGTTGCAAGTGGAAATATTTTTTTAAGCATTGAAAAACAAACATTTAAATGAAAACATTCAATTTTTGTTTGTATTTTTAAAATTATTTATAGAATAGCTGTGTCTCCCTCGTTGCGAAACAGCAGCTTTGGCAGCGTGTGATCCTAGTTTGCTCTAGTGAAATGTTAAATGGGGAAAAACCCCCATGAACTTGTAAGAACCATCTAACACATACCAGTCTAGTCCTCATAGAGATCCCAAGGTTGCTTTTAGAGAGGATGCTGAAAGTTTAAAAACAGAATCAGTCTATTAGTATTTTGATTTTTCCATTTAAGCAACCAATTCTTCTCCCACTATTTCTGTCCCATTTTTCCTCGTGTTTCTTGATTCACACAGTACTGCCAGGAAAATACACAGTACATTTAAAGTTTTTAAGACAGCATTGAACATGAATAGGTTCTTATTTCAGCTTGCTTGAAGAAGTTTCATTTTTTAAAGGAGTTTCATGGCAGGAATTATTTTTTTCTATTTTCTTGAAAAAACTCAGTAGTTCAGAGTTTCTGAACTACTGCAACGATTTCTAAACATCAGTTTTCAGAAAACTGTATGGAATTATTTTTTTTTGGCACAACATAACATCCTTTATCCTACTTGGAATAAAGAACAGGTTTCATAGTGCAGTATTATTTTAATACTATTACACAAGTACTGGTAACAATGTATTTCATTAATAACCTTTTTATTTACTTTATAACTTTCTTAACTGCATCTGAAAAACATTGGTAGTCAGTTTAATAGAAAAAATAATTACAGAGAAAATTTTAACAGCTTACTTGAATGCCCAGCACAATTCCTCCTCCCTCCACATACACCCGCAGTTTATAAGGATTCAGTCTTACTGAATATTTATCTTCCATTTTATTATAGTGACATTTTTCTAGTATATAATTTCTACTTGTTCATCAATGTTCGCTGCACTTAGTGATATAATATATATTCTATACATATATATAGTTTTTTAAAAACTGGTAATGTAAGAGGTCATACATAGTTTTCTTCTGGTCCTCAAAAAGAATAATTTCATATACAGAAACTAGAAAATAAACCCAGCACAAACCAGATGTACCAAGTAGTACATATTAAAATAATTACCACAGTAATTGAAAATTCCTGATCTTAGTCCTACAGCAATCAGTTAACTATAGGCTACTCCACAGCCTCTGGGATTTCTCTGTTATCCACGATAAGGGTATGAATAATTCCTTCCTTCCGTTTTCCACTACTGACAGCCTTAATGCAACAGCTGTAATCACCAACACTGAAGTGAGTTTCAGTCCCATCGTCTACAAATTCACCCTGGGAGAAAGGAGACAAGAATAAAAACAAACAGATGCTATTTCAGAAAAATAAAAGCTTTAGCGCATCGGGCTGTTTCCAAGGTCAAGATGGTTTGTAGTTCCCACAATTAGAGCAGCCGTAGGTACCCTGCGACAAATACAGCACAAATCTGAACAAAGCTGCACAACCTCAGAGAGGGCTTTGTCACGCATCCAATTAAAGATTTGCGGGTATTAGATGACAATCAAAATTTCACATCATCAGAAACGGTAAAGTTGGAGTTTGTGAATTAATATCGTTGATCCACCTAAGTAAAAAAAAACACAACTAGAAAAGACAGCTTCCTTCTGAGTCGTGCAGTACAGCCAGTACCACACAAACCTACGCTGAAGTGGCAGTAAAACACGAAGTGTTTAGTGGTGTCTTCTACAGTAGGATCAAGAGAGCCCAGAAATGAGTAGAACAGTTGTGTATTTCGGATGCACGGCTCCTGCTGCAGTTACGTCATTTCATGTTATGGATTTTGCCACACATGGCTGTGGTTTTGTCATCATCTTTGGAAGAACAGATGAATCTGTGTCTCGCTGTAATGCAGGTACAGTTTGACAACTAAGCCTGTACTCACAGCTCGCAAGACTATCTCCTACTGCATCTGTTACATTATAGAAAAGGCAGAGAACCATCAAGAGCAGTTGTGAATCACTGAGGATGTTTATTCCACCGATTACCCCAGAAACATTTGGTGAATCTTTTCATCCTATTCTCAAGTATAGCAAAACTGTTGCTTTTACACTTTGTACTCCCTCCAGGTGATTCCTTGTGGCAGCAGTAATCACAGTGACATCCCTCTGGTGAGAAAGCACATCCTTCAAGGATGGGGAAGCCTACATAGTGTGCATATTGAAAGCCACCATAATATAAAAAGACACCGAATAGATTCAGCCTTCTAGCTGTCAGCCTGCTCTAAAAATTAGCCAGAAAGGCAAAAGATTTGATTTGTTCCAACAAGACTTTTAAGCCCCAAGCATTAGGGACCATCATGAGCCATAACAGACTACCTGTGTTCGACCTTCTGTCACTGCTAACACGAGCAGGTTTGGATGAGGCGGCTCCACATTCCACATCAAACTCAAGTCCCTCCCACTCCCCAGAAAGGTTCTTCCCTCAAAACCCTGGGCAAGGACCCAGAGGATTTATTGTGCTTGTCTCAAAAGCATCGTTTATCCTTAAATAGAGAGACGTTTGGCATCCTAACCATAATACTGTCAGTTTTAAAATACAGTGGGTGACACTGGGAACAAACTGACAGCGTTGGGGCTGGCTGTGGTAAAGCCAGGTGACATGTCCCTCTGTGGCTTATCTTGCCAAGCTTTGGTTATCTGCCCATCGCCCGTGAAAAGCTTCTGGAAGTGATCACATACCGCTGTTTCCATTTTTTGACCGTTGCACCACACATCCATAGTGTCCTTTTCTGTGAAGGAAAAAGAAAATAAGAAGTACAAAGAACAAGATATCCCCCCCCGCTGTAGACAAGAAAATGGAGGAAATTTTAAAATTTACTGTTGAATTTCACTTTCAGTAAGAAGTTCCTAATTAGCCACAGCACCTGGGCTACAGGGTTTGTTCTTGTATGAGAGAGATAGGAGGCTCTGTCATCAACGGACAAACAACTTCGGCTATGAACACACATATTAACTTCTCCATAGCCCTGGGTATTAACATTGGGTTCTGAATCTTGTCAGAGATACTCTGACATTCTTGAATTGAAGAAGCTGAAGACAGAAAAATGAAGTAATTTCTGCTAATTATTTGAGTACTGTTTATTCAATGAAGCGCTAACATTTTTTCCAGGTCTGTTTAGTTCAAAAGCAGCAGCATTTAACATCCACCAAACTGTTCATATTCTTCAAATCTCCTTGAAAACCCAAGTGTCACTTCAAATAGGAATCTCAGAATTTTTTTTCATTTGAAAAAGACATTCTTTTAGTCTAGCACATCCTCCTGAAATTACTTTGCTCTAGAATTCGTGTTACTGACACTGTCAATCACAGGACATCAGCAGAGAGCTGAACACTGCTTGCCTTTTAGTGAGTGAGTGAGTGAGAAATGTATTGCCTTTCTAGTAAGAAAGTGAAAACGGTCATCTGAAGGTTTTAGATTAAATTTGTAGTTAAGAAGTGATGCAGAAATAAGGATGCTGATTAATCTATCAATGATGTAGAATAACATTGTTGTACTTTTTCAATTGAAGACTCCTTGACTTTGGCTTATGATTTTTGGAAGGAAAGCCTGGTTACCTGGTTAACAAACTCACAAACAATGCAAATAACACTTCTATAACATGCTTCACCTGGTGAACAGTCTTGCCAGGGCAGCTCTATGGATACAGAAGCCCTGACTCCTTCCAACCTTTTTTTTGTTTTAATTTTTAATTTTTTTTTCATCTAGACAATACTGCTGTAGAACAGAACACTAACAGTAAGCTCATACAGGCATAACAAGACCATTATTTTTCAGACTGTCTTTGGCATCTAATTCCAAACTTCCAGACCACCCAGGATTTTACACTGCAACAGTGCTAGCCACTGAACTGTGCTTTCTCTTAACTACCAGTTATTAAATGCATCCAAGTTTATTCAAAGGCAGCAACGTGCAGTCATTCAATGTTTACTTACCTAGAACAACTCTATAATCAGTACCACCCAAGCTCAGTATCCAAGTATTGGTTGTTTTTGACCTGTTCTCCATATATTTCTTGAGGCTCTTTCCATTGATCTCCAAAGTATATTCATATGCAAAGCCACCGACTGCATCAATGTTAATAGTAGCTTTTGTTTTGGCTGCTCCAACAGTGAATGTTTCTTTACCCACTAATTTAAACATCCATTCTTTTCTTATTTCTTCCTGTAGAGTAAAACAAAAGACAGTGGCTATTAATTGATAAACCTGAATGTATGCTTTAGTATAAAAAAAAAAAATTGAACTAGAACTCTGGAAACAGCTCAGTACTTAAAATTATTTCAAAATGAACAAATACACAGTATTCTGTATCTCTAGCGTGCCTCTGCGCAGGGACAGAAAGCACTTAATGAATACTCACACCTTAATTGTAACTGAAAAAAAGAATGATGCTGTTCGTTAAATTAGGTAAAGTTAATTAACTTCACTTGCATTTATTAGTTTTTTGTTTGTTCTGATGCCTGTTGCATGAAGTGCACTTATATCATCTGTATCATAGTGAATTTTGAGCACACAGCAATTTCACCTTTCCATCAACATAGACAACACGTTTTCCTGAAGTGGTCCCATGTTCAAATTCAATCTTATGAACACCATCACTTAAAGCTACTTCCCAAACAGCCACCAAATCTGTCATCTTCTCTAAGTGGCTGTACCGAGACCTACGGAAACACCAACAAAGTAAATTAATTATCGTTGAAAGGGTTCGGTTACTGACGTCTACAGTTCAAAGCTTTACGCTTCAGGGCAAGCCGCTTTTTACAAATGAAAAATGAGACTTGAAAGAATGAGCTTACAGAACTGCTTATATTCTCCTGTTTTTCAAACATTCAAATATGACAAAATATCACAAAATATAAACAGACAGTTAAACAGACTCACTTTGACAAACACCAGACATATATATCCATCTAATGTCTAAAAACTTCCATTTCAGGTGACAGTGTGGTCACACAATTATACTTAGAATTCAGATGCTCCTGGACAGTTCTGTGATTTCTTGACAGGCTTTAAAATACAGTATTTTGACTGGTCTCTGATAAAATGGTTTAGCCTTTTAAACTTGAAAAATAGTCAGGATGACCAGTTTAGTTATTACCGGTTTTAACAGATTTGTCTGCAATGTTTCTCATCAACATTATTCAGAAATGCAACTCTGCACACACAAACACCCACAGGGGAGGAGATCTGGCAAGATATCCTTTGATTTAAATTATTTTTAAAGTTTAGATACAGTCATAAGCGACCACTGGAACTATGGATATCTTTCCACATCTGCTCATACCACACTTCTGATTTTTTACCTTAATTCATCTTCACAGACAGTAATCTCCTCACGGGATGCCATAGTAACCAAAACGGCTTTTAATCCAATTAGCAGCAAGAAAAAAAAAAAAGCAGAATAGCAGCAGAGAAGTGTTGAGGCCTAAATTTTCCTCATGTTCTCCATTGAAGATAAATTACATTTTTAAAAGCTTCATGAGCTATCATGCACTGCTGGATATATGATGAAATACAAAGACAGTTTTTCCCCTCAGACAGAAAGGCAAATCTTAAGTATTCTTTTACAAAAGTACTAAGTGCAATTTAGCCTAACTTTATGAGCGCATCATAAATGTGCTAGTTACTTGATGGAAAAAGGGTTTGCCAAACTTGTGAGCAAAAGCTTAGAAATGGACAACTTGAGCAAAGCAGGAACCTCATCCAGAGCTGCCCATTTCCGTCACAAACCGTAACAGAGCAGGGACTGTTGCCACCTCTGGGAAAGTGAAACAGCGCAGCCAACAATCTCAGTCTCCTTGTTTTTCTAAACCACTGTCATAGTTTTCAACAGTTTCATTAGCAATTTGACCTGGCAATTCAGCCATAAAGTCTATGAGAACCACAATCACTTGTTTCTTACTTAGGACACTTTTAGATCATGACTGTGTTATACGACACTGCTGATATTTTTAATTTATCATTTTCAGTAAAGATGAATTTATGTAAGAGTTATCTGCATTGTCTGTGCATATCAATACGCATAATTTCACTAAGTGCAAATAAGAAAATTTTTTGGTAAGTTGTATACTTTTCAGTGAAAAATGAATTAAAAGTAAAGTTGCAAGTTCTAGGGTCTCTCTTTAGCATAAAGGATGATCGTACATTTAAAAATTAAACCTCCTTCACTCTGCCTTAAGCTTCTATTTGAAAGCATGCTCAAGTACATGCTGTACAACTGCTGTATTACTGTCCGTGCTTTTGTCAGTAATCACACGTTTCCATTCATAAACTGAAAAGTGAGTTTTTAAAAAACAGTGAAACTGCTTTAAGGATACAAGGATTTAATTCTCACAGTGGTGAGTTGTCTACACCACCTAATAAGCGCCAAGGAGGTGGTTTGGGTTGTTCCTAAAGTTACGGGACTGTTCCTGTGACTCCCCTGGTTCCCTGCCACCTCCCTGGTGGGCGCCAGGCGGGGACATGGGGGATATTCCTTTGCTCCCCCTTCCCCTGCTCCCCAAAGGAGGGGTCCACAGGTCAGACCCACGCCTGTCCCTGCCAGCTGAGCCACACAAGAGGTGGCCTCAGGCACAAAGAGATACACCAGAAGAGGTGGCACCTGGAGCCTACCCACAGAGACTGCAACAACATTTTAGCAGAGAACTCAGGATCAATGCTGAAAGGGTTAGAAAACATCCCAGAACGCACAATTTCCTTTTTTTTTTAAAAAACATATCATGATAATGTGGTAACACATCATTATTTTTCTTAAATCAAACCTGAACCCAAACACGAGGAGGAGATGCTTCCGCGGAGTTTGCCCTCAGACATCCCCTCGCTGGCTGGGATCCGAAGGAAACGCCTTAGCCCTGACGGCAGGCCCCTCCTTTCACGGCATTTTTCCGTTGAACCCAGTCAGCGGCCCAAAATGAGATTTACTTCTTATTATACATAAGGGCTTGTTTTGAAAACTCGGATAGGATTAACCGCTCTGCATCCACCTAATCCAGGCCTGCCGGCAGAGAGCGGGGGATGGGGGACGTTTAATTTCTCCCCACCGCCCACGTCTATTGCCAGCAAAAAGGGTCTGGGGCTGTTTTGTCGTTTGTTTCTTTTAAATTAAATCCTGACAGCCACCTTTCTAACACCCTCCTCAAAGACCTTATGGCTGGTCGCCGTTGATCCTCCACACCCCGTGAGGAGATTCCCGCTCCTCCGGGCCGCGCTCGCCTCAGCCTCCAGCCGCAGGGCCCCGCCGGGCCACGGGCAGGGTTACCGGCACCTCCCACCCCTCCCCGGCGCCGGGCCCGCGGCAACAGGCGGAACGGCTGCTGCTTCCTCCTCTTCCTACCCCTCCTCCTCCTCCGGCAGCCAGGCGGTCTCCAAGGAGCCCGCGGAGACGCTCCCTCAGCCCGGGCGGCAAAATGCCTCCGCGAAGAGAGCCCAGCTCCCAGGCGCTTCGCTTCCCGCCCGACAGGCTGCC
>NW_015090770.1:1757667-1801935 GCF_001431845.1 Calidris pugnax | reverse complement strand
GCCCGCCCCGCCCCCGCCGCTCCCGGCCCCGCTCCTACCTCAGCGGGGTTCTCCTCCCCCTCGGCTCCCCGCGACTCAAAATGGCGGCGGGTGGGCGGCCAGCGCCGCCCCGCGGCCACCCGCCTCCCAGCCCTCCCCTCGCCGCCGTTACCCGCCCGCCGCCCTCCCGACCGGCTCCGCGCCTTCCCGCCGCCGGCAGCCCCCCTACGAGGTTGTCCCCTGTCGTCGCCCGGGATCTGCTGAAGCCGCTGCCTCCCGGTAACCCACCCCCTTTCCCGCCCCGCATTCCCGGTGGGCGTCTGAGGGCGGCGGCGCGGGGCCCGGCCTGCCCCTTCGCCGGTCCGAGAGCGGGCGTCCCTCGCCATGACAGAGGTACCGTGAGTGGAGCTGAGGTGGCAGTTGTTACTGCTCGGTGCTTAAAAACACAACAAATGGGAAAAAAAAAAAGAAAAACATCCCCCCCCCCCCCCCCCCCCAAAGCGGGCACCCGCCTCCTCTGAGGCTTCTCGGGGCTGGGGGTCGAGGCCCACCGGTGACCTGAGGGCTGGTTGTCTGGGCTTTTTTAAAAGGTAACTTTTATCCCTTGCGCATCTTTCTCCTTCTAAGAGTGATCAGGAAAACTGGGTATTCTGTTAAGTACAATTTTCCCCCAGTGTTTTTAGCAGATCCTGATGGAAAGTCTCACGGGCCTGCCTAGAGTGTCTGGGGTTTTCTTGGGAGTTTGGGGTTTGTTTTGTTTTTATTTGGGGGCATGTGGTATCCTCCAGTGCCGGAGGAGGGAGAGGAGACCCTGAGCCAAACCTGGGAACTCAGGTTTCTGTCTCTTCCCTCCCCTTCTCCCAATGCAGCAGGAGAAGGCAGAATGGGAGAGCCTGAACAAGGTATTAATGCGCCACGGGTTGAAACCAGTGAGTTTTGCTGTCCCCCAAGGCTGCGGAAATATACCGGGTAAGGAAATGCTCATTTTACAAGTTTTTTTGTATTTGAAAATAGTAAGCCAAAGTTCACAAAGCATCTCTCAAGCCGTCACTTCCAAACGGTAGCAGAGATGTGGTCTTTGTCAGCTATTAAAAGCTTTTCATTATGACTTCGCTTATTATTTGTATCTCCAGATATGATTGTCTTGGACAGTCAGGCTTCTCTAGGAATAAGGCTTGCATTAAAAACGCTGGTGGAAGACACGGACCGGCAGCAGAAAATGATGCAGGGGCTTATGGAGGCTAATCGTGGTCTTAGGTAAGACAGTGGAAGGAATTTTCTAACGTAAAGCAAAAGTATTGTTAGCGTCCATCTCATGCCAAATGGAGCTCTTGTCACATCTGAGGCTTAAGAACGTTTTCCTGAGCTTTTTGTCCAATATGCAGCAGTGTTGGCATAGTTCCTTTTGAGTTCTCCCGTTGTTTCGTCTGCTGTTGCTTCCCATACCAGGATATTTCCCATACCTGCTGCCACAGGCTATTATTGAGTATCATCAGATAATTTTTGTCAGGCCTATGCTTCCTTCACTGGCTTTAGTGAAATGCGTTCAATTTAAATAAAAGATTTTTGCTTCCTATACCAGGATATTTCCCATACCTGCTGCCACAGGCTAGTATTGAGTATCATCAGATAATTTGTGTGAGGCCTATGCTTCCTTCACTGGCTTTAGTCAAATTGCATTCAATTTAAATCAAGGATTTTTATTTTATATTTTTTTCAGAGATGAGATACGACAGGAACGAGGTCGGGCATCTCGACAAGAGCAACGAGCTAATGATTTGGAAAATGTGGTGAAAAACATCAAGTCCAAAATTTGTCAGCTGGAAGATGAGACGATAGCTAAAGTTTGCCAGCAACAGAATCAAGTCAAAGAACTTCAGAGAGATCAACAGGCTTCACAGGTAATTTGGATAGTGCTATTTGAGGATTCAAACTTTTGACTTGTTTTAAAAGCTCTAAAAATATTTACGTTGATCAGAATAAGCATGAGTCATAGAGTTAGTACACTACATAGACCTAGGATTTTTCAATTAATACAGAATCTTCTAGCAGTAACTTAGAGAAATATCTCTGTCCTTCTTGCACTGCATATTCAGTACGGCTAAAACCCGAGTACTAGGCTTCCTTGGGACCAGGTTCCTACTTGGGCATGTACAGTAGAGTCTCCAGCTTGTAGGCTAATTTCCTAATTCTCCCATTATCTATTGACAGGCAACATACCAACAGCAGCAGGAAAAGCTGCAAGAGCAGGAGGAGATTATTGCCCGTTTGCAGAGGGAGCTGTGCAAAGTTGGGATAGAAGAGCAGCAGCGTGTTTCCACTCAAAAAAAAATGTTCTGTCGGTTTTGCAAAAGAGCTCCCAAGTCTCTTCTAGATCAGCAGTAAGCAATTTTCTTCTCTTGGTGAATGACCTGTAACGTTAAATGAAGAGACAGATTTTAAATTGACTAACTGTTCTGGATATTTGTGAGGGGGGGAAAAAGAAAAAAAGCTTGAGACCTTAGAAGTGCAAGCTGAAATGTGGGTTCTTGTAAAGGTATGTCAATGGAGTAATTTTTTTCTTGTATAATAAATGTCAGCTGGATAAATCTATGGCAGGAAGTGAAAAAATATCAGCCCCTGCATACACTAGGTGTCAGCAAAGAGAAGGGAATGACTATTCTGCTCTGGAACTGCAGTATCTGCTAGGGTGATCTCATCCTGGGGTTCTAATGTTTTAAAAAGTGAATTAAAAAAATGACAAACACCACCCCTGCTCCCCTGAAAAAAAACCAAACACCTGTCCAGTTTGCAGTCAGTTCTGAAGTGCAACTGATTTTTGCAGCTGCTGACTGGGGGCCTGCTGAAAGGCTTCCCAGGTACTTCAGTGAACGTTCAGAGAAACTATTCCAAGCTCCTTTACCTCCTGCAAGGGTGACTGAGCCCCAGCACTCGGGACTGTGCCACGCTGCTGAGATTGGGTTAACGTAGTCACAAGACGGGGAGGGTGTCAGGAGAATTTAGCTTTTGTCTCCTCCTGAATAATTTTGCAACATTTTGTCTAGTACAGGGTTAATGTCTCTTCTGTTTTTGGAAAACTTCGACTGTTTGATGTGAGACAGAACTCGGTATTTGGTGCAGTCACTTCTGAAGTGCAGTGCAGTTCTGTGAGCTGGCCTGTTCCTATGGGCTGCTCACAGTATCTTTCAGGCGTGACTTTTTTGAGAATATCTGACATTCAAAATAACATTTTTCCTTTCTTCAGGCTCCTTTCTCTCATTGATTATTATGAATCTCAAATTAGTCGAATGAAAAAGGAGCTAAGGTAGGTCTCTTTTAATGTCTTACGGCCCTACTGTTCAAATTTTCTTACTCCTTACTGTTCTTAAAGCTTGTAGGGGTAAATATTCTGTGTTCCAGATGTCACTAGCATTTTAGAAACAGCAAGGGGCTGTAATGGTTGTGGAAGTTTGGGTTTATCTGGGAAATAGCCGTCAGTCAGGCTAAGCAGCTGCTCAGTCAGGAGGCCAGGACAGCTGGGAAGTTGGGGGTATTTAGACACTTGAGCTGTAATTCTTTCTTTTTTGTGTGTGTGTTTGGTTTTGGTTTTTTTCTTCCTCTTTTGCCGTGGTTCACAGGCAGAATTACTGCATTAGCTGTGCTCAGTCAACTGATCTCCCTAAACAAAAGGAATACCAGCTTTTCAGCTCTATCGTGGTGCCTACATGGTACAAAGCAACAAGCAGGTACCTGAGACATTCCTCTAATTTGAGGTTATCATCTCGAAAACTGAAATGGGATTTGCTTGTACTGGAATTTCTCTTGAGGAATAAGTGCACCTAATTAGTATATGAAACAGCTTCAGAAATATTTTCAAAATTATTCCAGAAATAATATAGAGGAGCAGTGGATCTTAGGGCAGAATTTCTGTTCTATTTACTTTGTGGTTTATGGAAACATTATTATCATACATAGCTGCTAACTAAGCCAGTGTAGATCTTTAAGGTAATCGAATTACAGTAAGCTGAAATAATTTATTTTTCCCAATAGGCAATATAAAAAAGATGAAGACCAGGTACAGAGAGAAGTAAACAGCAAGGAAGAATTCTTAAATCTAGATGCTACTCCTAATTATAGAGCACTGCTCACGGTATGGAACTGCTAAGGATAAGTCAGTGCAGAGCTCTAGATGGTAACCCTTCAAGAGCCACGTAGAAACATACATGTGTTTGATTTCTGTCCCCGTGTTCTTATCGCGTCTTCTTAATTTGTAGCCTCTCTGGGCAGGGTTTGCAGTCTTTATGCAAAGATTCAGTACCATGTTGTGAGTCGTCTTTGCTGGGGACTGAACAGACCTCTGTAATCACAGGTTCTCCACCTGCGGTCTAATGCAGCCGCCTCTTGATGTTAATTGACTAATTCCTCATCCCTGCTGCCTCGCTGTACAGGCAAATGGGAAACCTTCTTAACACATACGTGCTTGAAAGTGTTCAGGCTTGTTCATTATGCAATGAGCGAAATAAAAGCAATAACACAGTCTATGTTGCAGTCTTTCCAGAAACAACTTATTGAAACAAAAGCCAGGAATGAACAGCTTTTGCTTGAAAATCTAAATCTCAAGAAAGATCTGGAAATAAGGTGAGAAAGGATAAGTATCATCCTTTTTAAGGTCATTGCAGTAGACTTTGCTTTAAAAAGAAAGAAGCTGAAGGCAGCAGCAATTGTAAAAGTGTAGTATGAAATCTGCCTTTGTAAAGCGATGTATAGAAATAAGATACGGCAGCAACAGTCAACCTTCCCTCCCCACGCTATTAATAACTCTCAAGAAAGATCTGGAAATAAGGTGAGAAGGGATAAGTATCATCCTTTTTAAGGGCATTGCAGTAGACTTTGCTTTACAAAGAAAGAAACTGAAGGCAGCAGCAATTGTAGAAGTGTAGTATGAAATCTGCCTTTTTAAAGCGATGTATAGAAATAAGACATGGCAGCAACAGTCAACCTTCCCTCTCCACGCTATTAATAACAACTGCTAATCATTATTTTTGCTGTTTATTGCTGTTGCCACATAGAAATGTTGCAGAATTTCATTTCCGGAATGATGTCACGGCACCAGCAAAGCTTTCTTACTACTTTGCGTGGCTGAGTTTTAGAGATACCTTCAAAGGCAAGACACATAACATGGTAGTTTTTCTTTCTAACAGACCAACTGCACAGGAATTAAAACTTTACAAGCACCAAGTGAAGAAACTAGAGAAAACTTTACAGAAAACTATCCAGTAAGTAAATTTCTTCAATAACTTTGCTGAACCCTCTGAGCAAAGATGAAAACTTTACAGAAAACTATCCAGTAAGTATATTTCTTCAGTAACTTTGCTGAACCCTCTGAGCTTAAGGCAAAAATAACTCTGCAACCTGTGATGTGGATGGCAGCTTATAAAGCACGTACCTTATCACCCTTCCTGGGAGCCTGGTTATGGGCACCAAATGCAGCTGTATTTTCAAAGACACACTGTGTGTCTCTGAAATGATGGTGTGGTCTCCAAAAGGGGGGCGTTTTGTCTTTCTGGATTTGATTTGAATGCTATCGCAGGCGATACGGACAGGAGCAAACTGGGGTGGTTGCTGCTTCCCTGAGCTATAAAGCCAGTTACACTATGGGTTATGAATGAGAAAGTACGAGTTGGCAATGTCCATATTATTCTTAGAAACCGACTTAGTTGTTTTTTTTTCTGAAACAGTGCTGAGAAAATACATCGAAGGTATTAGAGATCCAATACTGACAAAGTGTTTTTATCTGTAATTTCACTTAATCATTTGTGCATGTGTATACTGAATACTGAATATTTTATAGCCTGAAAAGAACATCTCTTAAACTTTAAAAGTGTTTTGTTCTTCCTTTTACATCGTGTATACTTAAATGATCTTTTCTCTCGTGCAGCGGGTATGATTTAGATGGTAGTTTAAGAGAAAGTCATCTTAGGTTTGACAAGAAGAGTAATGAGCGATACAGAGTAAGCCGGGAAAGATGTTGAAGCAGAAGCAGATAAAGACTGTGAGCATGGAATTTGACACTTCTGAGTAAAATTCTGGATTTTAAGTCTTCAGCTGTAGTAGAACGCTGATAACAGAACAACTGTACATCTGGTGATGTCCCTCCTAAATTAGCATGCAGTCTAGAATAATCTCAGCCTGGAGACTTGAGATAAATTAATGATATTTACGTTAGGTGTTATATTCTTCAGCTAGTTCAGTTTGATGGAATTCTATTGGCAGGCATCATAAAATAGAGATTTTACTTAGTAGGTGCAAATCTACGTGCTACGTACCTGCCTCTTTAATCAAGTTGAAAGCAGTATCTCCTGCGAAGGCTTCTTGTGTAACCCCCTGTATGTGTTTGGGGTGTAGATCGTCGGGGAGCAGCAATGGAGAAAGAACAGAAGAAAAGAAGGAACCTGCGAGAAGCGCAGGAGCAGATCAGCTGCAGGCAGTTTGCCAGCAATACTTCCAGGTGTGCAAATTTTATCTGTACTCTTGTGTATATAGCGCTGTTACAATGGAATATAATAAATGGGTTTTGTTTACCTATGTAAACTGAAGCATGCTATTTCCAACCTAAGAGTTCTTATGAACTCCTCTACGCTGGATGTGTAATGTTCTGGATTTGGCAGTCTTAATTGTCTACCTGAAAATAGAGCAAGGAAGCAGAGGCTAGGTTGGCAAACATTAAATCAATTATTTAGCTGAAGTCTTTTCAGGACTGGGGTTTTTTTCAAGGTCTTGGGTAAAACAGATCTTTATGTTACAGTTTTAAACATGCCTGAAGAGATAGTGGCTTTTATTTTTCTTTGAATAATGAAAAAAGGAAATATAGTAAAACTTGGCAAAATGCAAATGTGGAAGAAGCAACAATGCCTCAAGTGGATAAATGTTAAATATCTCTCAAAGGGAAGGATATTTGCATTACTTTTACCTATCTTCTAGCTAGTATATTTTTTAATCTTTGAATTTATTACATATTGAATGCATCTGTAAGATTTATTGATAGTAACTTAGTTGAGCTATTTAAGATTTAGTGTTCAGACAGTCATGACTGTGGTGGAGAGGGGTTTTATTACAAGGTGTCATACATATTTGAGCAATAACATTTGTTCTTTGGCGTTGAAGGTGTTGTCCCATATCGATTCTATTTTGCGAAGTCCAAGAGCTCCTCCGTTGATATACAGGCGCAGTAAAGGGCCAGTGCAAAACTCTACTAAGGAGAATGGACAGGAATGTGGGTTTGAGCACCTCCCACTTACTATAGAAATGTGGGCAGATCAGCTCATGGCCCTAAAGGTAAGGCATTCTTGTACTTGGCTTTGTGCTCCTCCTTTAATCTGCTGACCACCCCTTGGTCTCTCCCTACATGTCGGGTTTTGTTCTGTGTGTAGCTTTTGTTACTGCCTGGCTCAGTGGTAAATTAAAAAAAAAATAATCTGCTGTTCACTTATATATCACTTTAAACCCATAGCAAAGTGAAATATGTGCAGTGAGCCTGCAGCCCACAGAGATTCCTCTGGGAATATTGTCTACGTGGTTTTGTTCAGTGGCTGAGACCCCAAGAAGACACTTGAGCTTTGGCGTCTATGTGCTTCAGACAGTAATGATGGTGCATTCCCTTTTCTTCCTTTTGTCTGGCCAGAACAGGAACTTTTTTGATCTAAATACAAGTGAAGTAATTTTGTTTAAAACCGAACACTCAGTGACCACCACTTCTTACTTCACTGAAACAATAGATGAAGTACTGTAATTTTTTGACTATGAGTGTTCTTTTTAAATCAAAGAATCTAAGCAAGATCCTGTGCTTAAATTCTGTGAAAGCTCAGACCTTACTGTCTCCAGTACTGGAGTGGTTTTGCATATGAGAAACAGAAAATCTGCCTGTTTCTGTAACAAAAAAAAACCAAAAACCTTTTAAGAAGTTATTAAAATAAGTTGTGTCCCCTCCCTTCTTTTAAAAGGATTTGCATAGGTCCTTGAGAAAACTGTCTCTGGAGCTGGTGCCCTGGCACACTGCAGATCCACAGGATAACAGAGAATCCATACGAGTTGAAGACCTCCAGTTCATAGTAGATGCAATTTTGGAAGAAATAGAAAATAAGGAAAAGGTAATTCATACCAGGGGTTCATAATCACAAGTTACTGTGGAATTCTTAAATGGGTTCTTCACACGGTGATTAGATTTGCACACTTGAAAGCCTTGCGGGGTTTAAGAAATGGCTGTTTGAATATCTTCAATAGTCAAAGACTGGTTTAGCATAATGGATAAATTCACCTTGGGGAAGACTGCTTTCATCAAAGCCATTTGACCAAGGAGGAATTTGCATTGCCCTGCAGTCTGGGGTGTTAGCCTGTTCTGTCTGTTCCTCACTCAGCGCGGAGAATCCCTGCGCCTACGAACCGAGCAACCGAGGAGAGAGCTTTCAAAAAGAGTAATTTTGGTTTGCTGGGTATTTATGTCTGCAAACTCACTTTAAAATATGTCTTCAGATTTAAGAATATTTGAAATGCCGTGATTTTAATAAGGGAAGCGACGCCCATTTTGCTTCGTAGACTAGTTTTAAGAATGTTTAGCA
The DNA here is from genome assembly GCF_001431845.1 of Calidris pugnax. Lineage (NCBI taxonomy): Eukaryota > Metazoa > Chordata > Aves > Charadriiformes > Scolopacidae > Calidris > Calidris pugnax. Next base: position 1,793,362 of record NW_015090770.1, on the reverse strand, counting down.
GTTTAAAAGAATCCTTGCTTCGTTAAGCAGTAACGGTGATGAGTTCCTCTTTCTGCTTGCCACAGAACAGCCAGACACCATCCCTGCCAACCCTGTTTGGGATAGTCTCTCACTTCCAGAAGCTCTTCGATGTGAATTCTCTGAGCGGCGTTTATCCCCGGATGAATGAGGTTTACACAAAGCTGGGGGAAATGACCAACGCCATGAGAAATCTCCACGAGCTCCTGGAACTAGGTAAAGGCTTACCACCTAGCCTTCCTTCTGACCCCATTTCCAGAGGGAAAAGACAAGTGAAAGGCTGATCTCTTCATAGAAAATATGTAGAGCTGCTGAGAAATGAGTAAACTAGGTATGTTCCTCACTGGGAAGATAAAAATAGGTTGCTGTCAATTGAATCATAGGATTGTTTAGGTTGGAAGGGACCTTCAAGATCATCTAGTCCAACCATCAACCTAACTCTGATAAAAAAACATCACTAAACCATGTCACTAAGGGTTCAATTAGCAAATCCCCATTATTGTAAGCCTTTAGCAGTTGCAGAGAAATTCCAGGGAGGCAAAAGAAAGCAATAACAGATGAAATTGAATTTTTAATTATTTTTTTCCCCCACAAAGTTTTGTTTCCTGTGAGCTGACTTCATAATTCTTCTTGACCATTTTCTATTTTGCATTCTCTACTTGGAAAATAACAAGTTTAAGAAAAAAAAACAAACCTCAACCTCTGCTGTAGATTTCTACTCAGTAATTCATTCAAGCGTAATTATGTCATCCTCAGAAAGTGCCATCTTACGCTGCTAAACTTAAAAAAAAAAGATAAAAAATAATAAAAATAATAAAAAAATATGTCAGTGGCTGATTTCCATGGACACTGTGCCCCTTAGTGCCGTCTGCGCCGTGAGAGCACACGCCTCTGACACACGTGCTCTGGGACTAAAGGATCAGTGACAGATTCACCGTTCCTGGCTGCCATTAGTTCCTTTCTGACCACAGGTTCTTCTGTGAAGGATGGACCTTGTGTGCTCAGCCGTGTGAAAGCCAAATAAGATCTGGGCACTGGATTGTGCCTAAAATACTTTCCTGTTCTTAGTGTGACAAGAAAAGATGAAGTGTTTGTTTTTCCGCAGACAGTTCAGCTCCGCCCACTGTGGTAGTGGATACTGTTGGGAAACTGTGTGACATAATTAATGAGAACGTGATCCAGCAGGTACAGCAGCTTCTGGGGACCCAAGACATCCACAGGTATGTGGGGCTGGTCCGTTGGTGACCATTCTTCAAACATCAAACTTAGTAATTGAGAGAACTGCCTAAAACTGGTACTGAAAGAAACTTTCATAATTTCTTACAAAGTTGGTGAGCTGTGACAGCAAAGGAGTTAATGACTATCCTACATGAAACCAATCTTGAATACTTCTGAAAGGATAAAGCTGACAAAGAGAAAAACTAAGGCCAGAAGGTTCCAAAACACCTTGTTGGTGCGTGGATAAGGAGATCAATTAAGGATGCATGTTTCATAAGGAGACAAAGCAAATACTGTACGTGGGTGGGGAGGAGAAAGTGTTGCAAGGTTTCAGCTGTCATACTGAAGTGCATTAGTTGCTAAGAGAACGTCTCGAGCTGCCTACAAATATTTTGGGAGCTGGACAATTCTTGTTCCACCTTCAACAGGTGAGAACATCCATGCACCTGGCGGCAGACCGTAAGGGCTGGCGTTCAGCATGGGCTCTGCAAATGCCCTAACCCTGAATTGCAGCAGGCAGCAAGCCTGGCACAGGCTGAGTTTGAAAAAAAACCCCAAACTCCAGCCTTTCTGCACCCCTCTCAGCTGTAACCAGAGAATGGTTATAAAGCAGCCCCTGTGCCACCTCCGAGGCTGTTCCATCAGCCACCCCCAGGCAGTGCATTGAGCACACACAGACTAATCTGCCCGTCTGAAAATTACCTGGTGCCACGTAAGGAGGAAAGGAAGAACGTATATAGGGCATAAATTGTGAATTAGAGATCTTCTTTTGACAGCCAACACTTGTTGGCTGCAGGTTTCAGAACCCAGGAACAATTTTTGATGTAGTTTTCTGTACTGCTGAGTAGCAGTGTTCTCAAAAAGTCATGACATAGTACAGGAAAACAGCCAGAGAGATGAACTCAAAATATCCTTGTACCTTTAATCTGACGTAGCCAACACTTGTTGGCTGCAGGTTTCAGAACCCAGGAACAATTTTTGATGTAGTTTTCTGTACTGCTGAGTAGCAGTGTTCTCAAAAAGTCATGACATAGTACAGGAAAACAGCCAGAGAGATGAACTCAAAATATCCTTGTACCTTTAATCTGACGGTCTCACTTGCACATTTCAGTATAATCAGGAAGCTAGAAGAACACGAGTGCTTCTTTCCACCATTTCAAGCTCTCATTCAAGATTTACTTTGTCTTCTAGGTGAGTAACATTTGCAGCAGTTGTAATTACCTGGATGCCAGCGCTTCCTCCTCAAGCTTTAAATAGCTCCCAGGTGGTTTGTTTACTCCTGGTGTGCTAGAGCACAAGGAGGATGGGAGGGAAGGTGCTAACTTTTGCCTTGCTCTCCTTTTCATCTTTCTTCAGGAAGTGGCCAAAATAGTTCAAGTTGCATATATTCAATCATATTACTCCTAAGATAAAAAACTCAATTTAGCTTTCCAAAAGCATTAAAAGGTGTGAGGAGTTTATTTCCCTCACTAGCTGTATTTCTAACATTAAAGTTAGACTTTTGGCTGGACTTGAAGACATTTTAGGTACAGACCCCTTACCGTTTTGCTTTTCATTCTGTTTCAGAGATCAGTAACCTGGATGAGATTTTACCTACTGTGCGAAATTTGAAATTGGTAACTAGTTAAGAGTTCACTTTGCTCTTCTCTAGCAAGATTTCTCTTACCTGTGAATGTACCCCTTGATGTATATGACGTTAGAGCTACCTCTGTTACCCTCATCAACAGTTTCAGATATTTTTTTTGACATAAATAAAAACTGCTGCGTTTTTTTCATTTTTCTTAATTCTTGTTTCATGGTCAATTTAAGAAAAACTTACTGTAACAGCTGTCGACTGGTCTGCTCTGTCCTGGGGACAGACCCAACACACTCTGCCCCAGCAGGGAGGCAGACAGACTGTAGCCACCCCGCGTTCTGATCGCTGCTGGCGCAGTGAGCCCCAGATAAAGGTGCTCCAACCACCTCAGCCATAACACCATCGGCCTTCGCCTGGCCTGGGTTGCTGGAGAGCCTGTTTGAAAAGGCTGCTTACATCTTCAGATAAATTTGGGATGCGAGCAAATGGTTATTCAGTGAGGTTCTGGCTGGTCGTGGACTGAGGCAGACTAGATTCCAGTAATCTAGGCCAAAAAAGATTTGCAACTTGCTTCAGGTGGTGGTTTGTTTCTGCCTGGCCTGGATTTAAAACTATCAGCCATAGATCAAATTTCTTATGCAAGACAGTTAGAAGTTTATTGTACAGAAACAAGTACACCGAGCTTCCAAAAATATTTTGGTATATTTTGCTCCAATATTAATAAAGCTTAATTTACAAAACTCTGCTGTTCCTCAGGCAGAACGCTTTGCTATCGAGGTTTACAAGATTTTGAAATGTACTGTCAACAAAGAACAAAACACGTTAAGACGTCACAAACTGACACCTTAATGACATCTTGGTAAACTAACCTCCCTGCTTGTGGAAGCTCCTTATATACATTCCCGCAGCCACAACCTGCTACGATGCTTCTCAACAGTGGAATATCAATTTCTTGGTTTCTCAAAAAAACAATTGCTGTTAGAGGCTTAAACAGTTTCTTTCAGCAGGTTCTGTAGCCCTACAGATGAAGAACACTGTTCAAAAATTTATTCTTTTAAAAGTGCAATGCTTTCATGTTAAAACAACATGAATAGGATCCTGGGGAAAGGGGGCTGCCAAGCAAAGGAATGACCCTCGGCTGACAGTTGAAAATATTTCCAGATACAACAGCTCCTTAAAAGAGTATTTGTACTTAAGGGTTCTTTGGGGGAGATATGCCAGAAATGGCAAAAATAAAGGACTTACTCTTTAGAGACAAATTATTCCCAGTGTGGGGCTGGTTTTGTTTGTTTCTTTGTTGTTTTTTTTTACTACAGTGAGAACTAATCGCTGAGTAGGGTCATTAAATTTACACGTCCTGAGCTAGAGACTGCTTCAAACTTGCAGTGACTGTTCAAAACACATTAATTACAAAAGAGATCTGTACATTCATACAAAATTGAAAAATTCGTAACTTATGTACAGGAGAAGAAATCATTTTTTCTTGCGTCTGCTTCTTGTCAGCTCATACCTGCAAGACAGACACAGCAAGTTATTTACAGCAGTTTAAGGCTTTCTTTAAAGTTTTAACTGGCACGATAGAGAGAACTCGGGCTGCTTCATTGCTTGTGCTTCCCAGGCTTCGGAGATGGCAAAGAACTGAAGTTTGAGGCCAGGAACTTTAGATATGATGTTTTCCTCCCGCTCCTGTCATTGCCATAAGTTTGTGAGACACAGACACAGGCTGGGCTGGGGCAACTGGGGTTTCCTATCCCGCTGGCCAGCGTTGGCTCGCTGCCTGCGTGGGTGGCAAGCTCCTGGGCTACCCAGGCTGCATTCCTCGGGCTCCATTGAAGGAGAGAGAAGGAAGAGCTACTGCCATTAACTACAGACGTAGAAGGGGAAGAAGCCCTGGCTCTTAATCTCTGCCTCAGACCAGTGCTTAGGGTTTAAGTCTGAACCACAATGAACACACAAGCAAAACTATAAGTGGCTTATTATAATAGTTTCTATAAGTGCTTTGTAATTAAAGTTTTATCATATATATATAAATTGCTGATCAGAGTATTAATTTAGTTAAGATCTTTATCCACGTTAAAATTTGTTGCAAGGTTACTTTAATAAACATAATTCTTTTACTTGCGTATCCTGGTGGCTTTTATGGTAACTTAAAATACGCTGAAGACTATAATTGACATATAGGCCTCTTATTAAAACTATTTCACGGGGCAGGTACTGCACTCGCAACTGGAATCGGCCTTCGCCTGGCCTGGGTTGCTGGAGAGCCTGTTTGAAAAGGCTGCTTACATCTTCAGATAAATTTGGGATGCGAGCAAATGGTTATTCAGTGAGGTTCTGGCTGGTCGTGGACTGAGGCAGACTAGATTCCAGTAATCTAGGCCAAAAAAGATTTGCAACTTGCTTCAGGTGGTGGTTTGTTTCTGCCTGGCCTGGATTTAAAACTATCAGCCATAGATCAAATTTCTTATGCAAGACAGTTAGAAGTTTATTGTACAGAAACAAGTACACCGAGCTTCCAAAAATATTTTGGTATATTTTGCTCCAATATTAATAAAGCTTAATTTACAAAACTCTGCTGTTCCTCAGGCAGAACGCTTTGCTATCGAGGTTTACAAGATTTTGAAATGTACTGTCAACAAAGAACAAAACACGTTAAGACGTCACAAACTGACACCTTAATGACATCTTGGTAAACTAACCTCCCTGCTTGTGGAAGCTCCTTATATACATTCCCGCAGCCACAACCTGCTACGATGCTTCTCAACAGTGGAATATCAATTTCTTGGTTTCTCAAAAAAACAATTGCTGTTAGAGGCTTAAACAGTTTCTTTCAGCAGGTTCTGTAGCCCTACAGATGAAGAACACTGTTCAAAAATTTATTCTTTTAAAAGTGCAATGCTTTCATGTTAAAACAACATGAATAGGATCCTGGGGAAAGGGGGCTGCCAAGCAAAGGAATGACCCTCGGCTGACAGTTGAAAATATTTCCAGATACAACAGCTCCTTAAAAGAGTATTTGTACTTAAGGGTTCTTTGGGGGAGATATGCCAGAAATGGCAAAAATAAAGGACTTACTCTTTAGAGACAAATTATTCCCAGTGTGGGGCTGGTTTTGTTTGTTTCTTTGTTGTTTTTTTTTACTACAGTGAGAACTAATCGCTGAGTAGGGTCATTAAATTTACACGTCCTGAGCTAGAGACTGCTTCAAACTTGCAGTGACTGTTCAAAACACATTAATTACAAAAGAGATCTGTACATTCATACAAAATTGAAAAATTCGTAACTTATGTACAGGAGAAGAAATCATTTTTTCTTGCGTCTGCTCCTTGTCAGCTCATACCTGCAAGACAGACACAGCAAGTTATTTACAGCAGTTTAAGGCTTTCTTTAAAGTTTTAACTGGCACGATAGAGAGAACTCGGGCTGCTTCATTGCTTGTGCTTCCCAGGCTTCGGAGATGGCAAAGAACTGAAGTTTGAGGCCAGAAACTTTAGATATGATGTTTTTCTCCTGCTCCTGCCATTGCCATAAGTTTGTGAGACACAGGCACGAGCTGGGCTGGGGCAACTGGGGTTTCCTATCCCGCTGGCCAGCGTTGGCTCGCTGCCTGCGTGGGTGGCAAGCTCCTGGGCTACCCAGGCTGCATTCCTCGGGCTCCATTGAAGGAGAGAGAAGGAAGAGCTACTGCCATTAACTACAGACGTAGAAGGGGAAGAAGCCCTGGCTCTTAATCTCTGCCTCAGACCAGTGCTTAGGGTTTAAGTCTGAACCACAATGAACACACAAGCAAAACTATAAGTGGCTTATTATAATAGTTTCTATAAGTACTTTGTAATTAAAGTTTTATCATATATATATAAATTGCTGATCAGAGTATTAATTTAGTTAAGATCTTTATCCACGTTAAAATTTGTTGCAAGGTTACTTTAATAAACATAATTCTTTTACTTGCGTATCCTGGTGGCTTTTATGGTAACTTAAAATACACTGAAGACTATAATTGACATATAGGCCTCTTATTAAAACTATTTCACGGGGCAGGTACTGCACTCGCAACTGGATTAACGTACAACTTAGATAAAACTACCAAATTAGTTGGAGTGAGTCCTGCGTTTGCAGGTCAGACGTTCTTCTTGCTCACCAGGAGACGTGGCGTTCACCGGCACACCACCACCGGCCACGCACACCAGGAGCAGGGTTGGGAAGAAGGGAGAGGGACACTCACCACTGCGCAAAACCTTTGATCAAGTCCTCCTGCGACAAGTCAATCCGCACCTTTAAAAAGGAAATTTGGATTTCTCTTAACTGTTACTCAGCGGGCAAATTGCTGAGCCGAGCCAGCGCTCTGCCCACGGCGGAACCACCGGCAACTTCTCGGGCTGAAGGGAGATGAGGACCCTGTGCTCCCAGGGCTTCCTGTGAGCCCAGCTTCCTGCCAGCACTCCTTGGAAATTTATCACCCAAGAAGCCATGGCAATTTTATTTTCACAGAATCAAAGTTGTTCACACAAAGCTGGGCAAACCCTGGGGTTTAATCGTGCATCTTTCTGGGTTTTGTCTTTGCACTGTCGGGGCCGTTCCCCAAAGGGGCAGCAGCACAGCCCAGGAAACATGTTTTTATTCCTAGAAACATGTTTTTATCCCAAGAGCGCCCACATCACACGAGACCACACAAGCCTCCACACAGATACAGTCTGATTTCAGATGAAAACCTGGCAGAAAAGCTTGTTTTCACATCGCTAGTCCTACTGCTGAGACTGAGTTACTGGAAGGGCGTTTCAGGGTGACAGAAAAGGCTTCGGCTGTTCAGCTCTATTAAATCAGCAGTGTTAATGTCTGTGCACTTACCTTCCCCAGCTCCTTCCTCTCCTGGGAAATGAAGGGCCTGCTGTTTTTCACTGCAATGTCCAGAGTCCTTTTCTTGACGTCTTCCAAAGATTCAAAAAATTCGAACCTGAAAGTAAAGTTTGGAAAGGAGAGACTGAGTCAAAAATTAAAATGTTGTTAAGCGTCAGTGGGCAGAAAACAGGGACAGAACACGGCGCCAGCAGCCAGAGCTCTGCCAGGGAAGGGAGACACAGAAAAGGCAATTCTGTAGTTAGATTTTATTCAGATTTTAAGAAATCTCTTCTGGGCCTCATGAGAGACAACGACACGGTTCAGACTGTTCATCCTGCCAGAGGGAAGGAGGAAAACATGCACCCGTGACGAAATGCTAGTTACCATCATTTTCCCCCCTTCATGGAAGATCAGCGTGTTTTCCATGCACCCTTCATTACTCAGAGGAAATAGCTGAGCCACCCCTCCAAGTTTACAAAGTCGGCTTATACCACATGAAGAGAAGACAAAGGGCTGAAACCTCTGGCAATTAAATTCTTAATGGCTCTGACTCACGCCTCTGGCACTCATCGTCTCGTGTCAAGTGAGTTTTGTCCAGGCTAAATCATCTCCGTTCTGCCCACCTGAATAGCTCTTCCCCAAGTCAGAGCTGTAAAGCAGGTCATGTGTTTTGGAGCTGGGTGTTGCTCAACCTGCTGCGCCTGATTGCGGATGTACAGGACACCTCAGGATGGAGGGTGAGGAGAAAGAGATGCTGCTCCCAACAACTGTGCTGGCACCAGAAGCAAAATCCACATCTCTAGTGTTTTGAGTGTAAAGATGCAAGATTTTAAATTTTTTTCCTCCGTTTCTGACCTTTGCTGACATACACAGAAAGGACCCAACACAGGGAAAAAAATGAGCCACCCAGGATCTCCCAATATTCACGTATTTTCCACTATGTGTGCCTTCCTCTAAACATGGGATTAAAAACAGCACTCGAAAGAGGTCTACTTCTAAGCATCACAGGGCCACAGGCAACACCACACAGAACAAGGCCAGCCCTGAGTACCTGCAAATCCCACTCAACTTGCCATTTTTTTTCAGAAGACCTGAAAACATTGACAAGACAACCCTCAGGAGGAACAGGAGGGTACCTTAGGCAAGCCCTTCCATCATACAGAGACTGCAAGTATGTCAGCAGCAATCATAATTAACATTTTCTTACTTCTCATCGTATTGGGGGTTCAGAGTTTTTTTCTTAACGGACGTCTTCTTTCTGCTTGCCCACCTTCTGTCTGGAAGCAGGTAGATACGAACGTACGGATCCACTCCACGATTGGAAGAGGGCACCAAGTTTCTGTTGGAAGAAACACCGTGCTGACAAGCAAGGCATCTTCTCCCACTCCCTGTTTCAATACCTTGTCCCTCCCAGAACCAGACCAACCCTTCATGGGTTAAAGCATCTTCTCCCACTCCCTGTTTCAATACCTCGTCCCTCCCAGAATCAGACCAACCCTTCATGGGTTACAAACATTTATCTTGGCAGTTGGAACATAAGCAAGTAAAACTGGATGTGAAATAAAACAGAATTTTCACTACTGAGTGTGTGGCCGCTTATTTGGGGTTCCTAAATTAAGGTTTACAAATTCAGTCGTAGAATCGGAGAATGTGTTGGGTTGGAAGGGACCTTTAAAGGTCACCTAGTCCGATCCCCCTGCAGTAAGCACCTTAAACTGGGGGCCAAGAGGTGTCAATCCTTGTCATGATGCCTCTGGTGACATCCCAAGAAAGCATCAGCTTTACAGAGAGAGGCCAGCGAGCCTCAGCATTACCTGCAGCCGTTGACCAGCACGACGAGGCTCTGCCGTACGGAGGCGTATCGCACCGTCAGCTGGATCTCCCCCAGAGGCATTTCACTCCCGCTGTAAGACAGTCACACAGCCAAAAGCTTTTACATACAGCTACTTACAGGTACCCGATTTCTGCCCCACGGGATAACGGGCCAAAAAAGCACCGAATTGGCCTGCTGTAGATGGAGCAGCAAAGGGCCGGTGAACGTCTTACACCGGTGAGCTCCTTCAAGGATAGAATCATAGAGTCGCCTAGGTTGGAAGGGACCTTAAAGATCATCTAGTCCAACCATCAGCCTAACTCTGACAAAAAAATAAATAAGAAATAGGAAATAAAAATTACTAAACCATATTCCTGAGGACCATGTCTACCCGTCTTTTGAACACCTCCAGGGATGCTGCCTCAGCCACTTCCCTGGGCAGCCTATTCCAAAGCTGGATAATCCTTTCCGTGAAGAAATGTTTCTTAATATCCAATCTAAACTTCCCCGAGTGCAACTTGATGCCATTTCCCCTTGTCCTATCTCCTGTGACTTGGGAGACGAGACCAACCCCCATATACATATGGATGTCTGCATATGTGAAACGGGACCTTTTTTATATCTAATTCTGCATGTTATTAAAGTGCTTTCAAATCCAAAACATGGATTAAAAGTGGTTTTAAAACAGTTTCTAAATGAGGCCCTGTCCAGAGCTGGAGAATTTGCCAGTCCAGAAGTACTAGACTGAAAACAGCTGTTGAGGTTGATAATTGCTCGGATGCTCTGCGAATTCATACAGACCTTCTTTGTTACTTTAGTTCATTAAGGATTCTACTGGCTCTGTTCAGCGCCTGAGGGGAGACAGATGTGTCTCTCCATCCCCCTCAGCAGCACGGAGCACCTGCAGTGCTGAGCTCTGCGGGAAGGACACACACACAAGCACAGCCTTCCATAAACGCCGTGTTCAACAGCGTTATGAGAGTCTTACAACTGGTGGGGTAAAACACAGCTTTCGAAACTTTAAGCAGCCAGATACGCTCATCAAGAGTTTATGCTTCCACAGAAGGGGGATATTCAGACACCCAACCTCCTGTTGCTAAAATCACGAGTGTTATGGGACCCAGGATGTTCAACAATAAAGCCAACACGTGCTGCACCTCTTAGGAGAGGCAGAGAAGGAAATGCTTTCGCTTTACACCTGATCTGACAGCGACCCTGTACTTGACTTTGCTGTTGACTGGAATACTTGGGGCAATTCTTTGTAAGGTGATTTGAGCCCCAAGACTCCAAATGACTTTGCAGTCTTGAATTCAGCAGCATGCAACCGCAGCTTATAAAACCTAAATCTTCCTAAGAGAAGAACAATTCAGCCGGGGGAACACCTACTTCTGAAGGTCCAGATTGCTGCTGCTTAACTCAAAGCAAGAAGAAGGCAGAGAACCCAGTGAAGTAACGCTGGGTGCAAGCCTCAGTTCCTGTACGACCGGCAAGGTGGGTGCTATGGCTGCCCTGGTCTGCAACGCCAACGATGGGTGATGCTCTGCCTTCTGGTCGCGCTCTGTCTCATTAAGGCCAGCAACAGTCTCACTTGGTACAGGGGCTGCTGAACTGTCATTTGTGTCCAGGTCTTCTCTGCTGCCCTTTTGTGGCAGGGATTCAACTGCTGCAGAGTCTTTGCTCGCTGGAGGTACTTTTGAGGCTTCTGGGTTTGGTGGGGAGGCAAACTTTTGCTGGTTTCCACCTTTCTCTGTGGCACGCACGGGACCTTGCTTCGAGGCATTGACACCAGCCTTGACTCTTTGTGGATCGGGTTCTTCAACGTTCAAGGCCTAAAATCACAAGGGAGAGAAATGAGTGCACTGGGGTTAATGGCAGCATTACCACCTAGGAGGAAATTTCACCACAAAACTCTAACAGCAGGAATCTGCCATGAGAGGTGAAAGAGGCCCATGGGATGAGCTGTGACGTTCCCTTCTCTTGTCCTACTGTATGTGTGTTTCACAGTGTCTAAACACTGATCAAGAGCACAGCAAAAAAACAAGTCTTAAACATCAGTCTTTCAGTGTTGAGCAGCTTTGATTTTCTCAGCCCAACTCTATTGTCATGAGAAGACCTTCAGCAATGGCACCACACTACGTTTCAGGAAGCCTCAGGGATACCTCTCAGCTCCACCACGCACTCTTAATTGCACTTAAAGACCTTGTCACACTTCTACTTTCTACTCATCTATGAGGCAAAGCTGCATTTCTCCTCTCCCACCTTTCATCTCTTTTTGGCTGGTTACCATCGGAGGCTTCTGCTGGGGAAGCTGAGTGCAGGTGGCAAAGAACAACTCACCCGCAACACGAGTTTCATCTTAATGAAGCTGTCTGAACTGGAATGGTCCAGCTGAAATCTCTGGTCCAGGGTCATGCTTGGGTCCTTGAGTACATGGGAGAGACATACCACTGACGTTCCCAGGGCACTATCCCGATCCTTGTCTTTTATCTAGGGGGCAAAAAACCCAAAGGGTTTATTAGATGGCAAACTGGAAAGCAAGAAGGTATTTCAGACAGAGATCAAAATGAGCTTGTTTACTTCAGGACATCCAATCAAGTACGGTGATTTCCAAATGGTCATGCCGATACTTCAGGAGTGTAACAAATTATTATGTTTGGAGTAAAAATCCCATTTCTAACTATACAGAGAAGGAACTGCCTTAGCAGAAAAATTAGGCCTTGGGATTAACTTGACTTTCCTTACTTGCTCCGGGGAAAATGTCCCAGGCAGCTGGGACGACAATTGGTCTAAACCTTTACAAGCTTTTTAGGTAATAGTTTGTTTAGCCTATTTAACCTCAATAAGCCTTCTAAGTTCAAACCCACTTCCGTAGCCGAGCGAACAGCCACAGGACTGGCTGTGACTGCTGTGTACTCTAGTGAGGTACAGGATTTCTCAACCAGCCAAAATACCAAGGCAAAGAGATAGAACTCTGGTTAAGAATCACGAAAGCTGCAACTTCTGACAGAAAAATAGTCATGGCTTTACTACACACAAACCTGTATAAAACCTCCTTTGCGCTTTGGAGCTGGAAATGTCTCATGTTTTGAACTAAGATATTACGGGTTACATGATCCTCGAGCAAATGTAGATACCAGCATCACCTGACAGAGAATTTCCTGTGCAACAACAGGTGCTTCTTCCACCTTTTAAGCAGGAGGACCCCAGAAACAATCGGCACTGAGATCATATCCACCATGAAAGAGGTTTCCTTCTATGGATGTGCACTCTGGCTTCAGAGGAAAGACTTTTCTCTCACCTCAACGTGCAGTGACTGGGAGTGGGCACTGTGGACGAAGAAGGTGAAAGCCTGGCCCCACGTGGGATCTTTGCTGAAATTGCAGGTCTGCAACAAGAAGATTGGGGTATTTATGTTAGCTTATTCCGTAAGCAGCAAAGCATACCTGGATACTGGTCACCAGAGAGGGTCACAGCGACCCTCTTGTTTTATTCAGTGATGCTACACCCCGGCCGTGTGGAGAGAGTGAAATTGCCAGGTGAGAAGCACGCAGAAGCAAAGTCTCTGGCACAACCAGAACAAGTCCCGTGGGGTGTGGAAATGCTGAAGAACAAGTCTGGTGAGCTGGAGTTTGCTGCCTGGACCAGCAGCCTGCCTCACCTGCAGCAAGGCACCCTTCCCTCCTTCCCTCCCACCTCTCCACCCAGGGAGAGCCGGGATGCTGCTTCCAGCCTGCAGGCACCCAGGGCTGGCTAGAGGGACAGCTTGAGGGACGAGTAGGAGGGCACAGCTTCAGCACCATCCACTTCAAGGATGAAAGAGTATGGAAAGCACCCACGGGGGGCTGTGGGTTGCTTCATAAACCAGCTGCTTCCACCAGGTCACGAGGGCTGGCAGCAAGGGGAAAGGAGCAGGGGAAAGCTGGAAGTCTGACCTGCTTGGGAGAGGCAGGTGATGTGGTGGGGAAAAGGGAAAGCCAAAAAAGGTAAAGGTGCAAGCAGAACCCAGTTTCTGGCTGGAGAACGCAGAAGAAACATATGAAAATAGGTGCCAGTCCCATATGCTCGTGTGTAGCCAACAGGATTCATTCCTATTTGCTGGGTGTCCAAAAGAAGGTAGGGCGGACTCTTCCACATCCAGCTATGGGGCAAGAAACACAGCAGCTACTGGGAGGACAGAACTCAGCTCTTGCTCATATTCATCAGGCGAAAATGAGTATTAAATAATGAAAAAGGAACTGAAAGTCAAACGGAAGAGATCCAGATAGGTGTTGCTCAGGTGAAAAACATTCAGTAAAACTGTGAAACACAGGAGCCAGGAGTCTCTGATGAGGGGACAAATGCCAGCTTGATGCAGATGACACCCTTCCCTGAGAAAGGATGAGCCAGACTGGAGACCTAGCGTTTTTTTTACCTTTGCAACCCTCACAGAACTAGGGTAGCTTGACCAAAATGACCTCATGGCCATCAGCACAAAAGCACCCAATCTGTACAGAGGCTGATCAGACACCTGCAAACCCAACACAGCTCAGTGACACAGCACTTCCATGTGCTGGTTGACCCTCACCTCCTGGCCTCTGCAGTGATCACTGTAACTACAGCTCTTTGCTAGACATCAGCTTTGCTAGTCTTACCTGTCTACGAACTACTTGGCGATAAATATTTTCTATTTTATGGGTGACTAAGGAAAGCAGAAGAGTCAAACAGCCTCACCTTGCTTTTCTGAGTCTTGTTTCCTACTGTAAGCAGGACGAAGGAGGAAGGTTCTCGCTCTGTCTTCTGTAATTCAATACGAGGGAAAAAAAGGAAAAAAAAGAGACACTTATAGTTAATAAGAATATTAAACCACTACTCTTACTTGAAATACGTAACTATTCCTTTCCAGAAACAGTAATGAGGGAAAAAAAGGAAAAAAAAGAGACACTTACAGTTAATAAGAATATTAAACCACTACTCTTACTTGAAATACATAACGATTCATTCCAGAAACACTGAACCTCTCGTACTGTGCTCTTCTGCACTAGTGCACTGAGGCTGATGATCTGGTCTTGGCACAGTGAGAAAACTGTACTCAATGAAGTCCAGAAATAAGGATTATCGAATGTGATGTGTATCACAGTGCTAGTCACTCACCTAAATTGCAAAGATCACATTTAGGAGGGGAGCTACTCAGAGAGAACGGGAAGCTTTATCACACTGCTCAGAGCTGTGATTTTGTGTAGCTTCTTCAAGGAAAAAAGGGAGACAATTCTTCCCTACACCTACCATTTACATCCCAGTAGCAAAATGCAGTATTTTGAAAGAGCAACCTGAAGCAAAGAGAGAGGAGGCAGGAATGACAGAGTGGCTTCTGAATCCCTCCCATCCCATGTGGGAGATCAAACTGGAACCGCTCAGCATGGGAAGAACCCCTACAGCAGCAGAAAGGGTAACATGACTTGGTCTGATGTCTGGAGGCTCCTACTCTCTAAAGTATAAAATAAAAATAAAGACAATCCCCCACACAATCAAGTATTTCTGTGCTGCATTCTCCCTTGGACCTCCTAGACTGTCACTGGGGTGGGCTTTCAATCATTATTTTGAACCCCTGGTCACTTAGGATGCTGACAGTTGAGAGATTTATTTGTTTTTTAACCATAGCTAGTTTCAGTTGCTACGATACCACATAACGCAGAATGTTGTTTTGCAAGCATGGGAGAAGAATATAAATTTTACCTTGAGGTACTTGTTATTTTTGATCTTCTTTGCTCCACATTCACCATTCGAATACTCGAAGTGGTTTTTCTGAATTAGTAAAAGAGTATTTAAAAACAATTAATTTGTGGGCTTTAAAAAAAAACAAGGTTAGGAGTGAAGGCTGCCAGCATGTGGTTTGCACTTACTGGAAGGTTGAAGGCACTGTCCAAGTAGACAATCAGAATAGCTGTAGCCAGACCCTTCTTATCCTGCGAAGGACAAGAAAGATAAAACAAACCAAACCCCAAGGCAGGCACGATCACCCATCAAGGACAATAAAGAGCACAACACAAATTCAAGGGATGGTTTCTGAAAGCTATGCAGCACTTCACCTTTCTCCTAAAACTTGCAATTCAGAGGAGCACAAGCCGATAGAGCACGGCAGGTTTAAGCAGACCAGTGAGGAGAGGTGTAAGTCTTTCCAATTAATGCTCTTTAATATCTCTGCTGCAGGACTGGCTGGATTCCCCTGTGCAGCGAGACACCTAAACACATGCTCAACCACACACACATCAACATCAGTAACCCAGTGTCAGCAGAGCAAAGCCTGGAAACAAATGTTATTCACTTCAGTGGAACTCAAATGCTTCTGCTTCATTATGAAGGAACAGCATCCTGGGCAGATGAGCTTTATCCAAGCAATTCTGCTGGACAAGTAAGACACCGTTTGAAATCATAGCCCTACCAAGCACCACTGCTGAGTGTTTGTCTATGAGTCAGGTGTCCTACACAGACCCTAGATGAAGGGGGAAGGGAAAAATTATCAAAGAAGGGAACGGAGAGGCCATTTTGCAGTGAGTCAAACAAAGCTTTGCTAATTCAAGCAAAAAGAGCTGCCAGATTTGAGTTACTTCTGCATTACCAAGGGACCTGGGGCAAGCAAATGCCCTTCCTCTTCAGGAGAGGCAGCGGAGAGGGAAAACAGCATGAAAACTTTGTCAGAAAAAACAAACTGCCATGAGCTTGCCTGGGGTTCCTAATTTTACACGCTCCTTTGTTGATCACTGGACAGGGATCAGAGTATCTGAACCCTTTAAGCAAATAACACTCACCTCATGTAGCTTTTCTTGGTCGCTTACTAGTGAAAGCCACTCCAGTTTTAAATGCAAGTGTCCACTTGTTGTCTTACTTAAGGGAAACCACTAAACGGAGACAACAAAGAGTAACTTAAGAACTGTGAGGCAGAATATTTTTTTTTTTAATATATTTTATATATGTTACACTCTCTGCAACTTACAGACAACAGGCAATATTAATTGTACTTTGAGCGCCTTAGCTTGCATTTTTGACACTTAGACTGTAGAATGCCCATTTACTTTGAAACACAAGCCAGAAAAAAAAAAAAAAAAAACAAAAATAAGCTACCCATATACAGGCAAAGCTCACGGATATTTCCAACCTGCAGCACCGTAGCATTGCCTGCAGAGTGCTGGCTACTGGTTCTAATAAACACAATAAAACTCCCTTGGTTTCTCTGCTAAATTCAATCTTGGTCTAAAACGAAAGGTCTAGAATGATTTCTGACCCGCACATGGATTGATTTTTCTAAGATGCTGCTTCTAATGTGCCCCTGAAAAACTTCTTCCCAGAGAAGTTTGGAAAATAAAGCAATAATAAAATGCAGTAACTTACCTGAGGTGGAATGATGTTCTCAATACTGATCCCCACATACCCCAATCGTTCTAAGCCAAAAAAAAAAAAAAAAAAAACAAAAATAAGCTACCCATATACAGGCAAAGCTCACGGATATTTCCAACCTGCAGCACCGTAGCATTGCCTGCAGAGTGCTGGCTTGTGGGATGAACCCCAGTGAGATGGGATCATTTCTTCCCTCAGCAATCCTTCACCAAACTTTATCTGCAGCCTTGTACAAAACACTTGGTGCACAGAGGACATGAGATGCCAACACAAAAGATACCCTGCTGCTGGCTCAGCGTAACCTCAGGGCTGTCTGAGGCTGCCTGCTTGATCATAAAAGTTATTTTAACGGCTACTCCAAGTTTTCTGAGGAAAGGTATTTTCTTTTTGTGAAACCACCACGGTGCAAGGGTGCAAGGAAGCTTCACGCACACAGACACAACGTAGTAGCAGAGTGAGAGCACGAATGAATCCATGTAAGCACACACCACCAACCACGTTTAGAAATAAACCCTGATCTTTACCTCATCAACAGTTCTGTCATTCATTACATCCACTAGGCTTATAAGTAAGCTGAAAGACAAGAAGCAAACATTTCAGTGTATATTTAGGCACATAGCATACTGCTGCTGGGGGGAGGAGGGGAGAAGAAATCGCCACCAAAAAAGCCCACACTCATCTGTTCCAAATAACAACTTCTGCACATTACCTGTGTGTGCGGGAACGCACTTACGCTTCAGAAGTCTCCCCCTTGAAATACTTCCAAAACTAAAATACATTTGAAGTAAATGTCAAGGCATGTAGTAACCACCACTTCTAATGGCTTCCTAGGATTCCGAGCAGAAGTCTGGGCCCATTCTCTACCTTGTTCAAAGTTAGTTGTACTAAAAACTAATAACTTGGTATCAGTATCTGGACAAAAGGAATAGCTTTCTTCAACATTAAATTTCCGGTATGAATAATCTGGGTGTCCCGTTTCAGAGGTCAAAGGACCCCAAGCAAGTGTCACACTAATTTACCTGCCCATAAAGTCATCTTTATCTGGATCTTCATCATACAAGTCCACTTCTAAGTCCTGACCAGGCACTTCGTGAACAACAAACTGGAGGAGAAAGAGGTATTGATTAAAAACTGAAAGTATTCACAGGGCCTCATACAGGCTGTGGACAAGCACACAGCACCACAGCTGTATAACACATTATGGACATTCCCTGCTGTTTCACGGCTAAATATATAGCAAATACAACTGCATATAGGTGAAAACATTTCCAAACCAGTTTGCCTGTTTCTGAACTACAAGCTACACCCCTCAAACTGGTATCCCTAATAAGCAGAGAAGAATCAATGCTGGAGCAGACTACAGCTGCACAGACTACTGCACTGATTGATATTTAAAGCAGTGCTGTGCACCGCCTCCAAAAACCCACATATGTAAATCAGATCAACCTGAACGACATTTCAAGTTTGCAATGTAAATTTGAACTTCTGGAAGGGAGAGAAATGCCTCAATCAATCAAGTAACAAGGAAGTCCACCTGCTCCAGTGCAGTCAGTTAAGAGGAGGTCCTCCAAGCACAGGGACGTAAACGGCTGTGCATCCTACAGATGGGAAAGATCAAAAGATTCAGTACCTCAAATGTCTCATTCCAAATGGGATTAAGATCTCGGGAAACTGTCTTGCTTCGATACTGCACCGTGCCAACGCGAAGAAGGGCGTACGGGTCAGACTTCCCCCTGATTGCACCAAGGAAACTGTCTTTCTGGACAAGGTTTTCAGCTTCCAGCAGATGAACCCTTATGACTCCCTGGATAAAATAAGATACAGAATTGGTCATGAAAATGCGATCTTTGAATAATTATAATATGCTACCTCCTAAAACTAGTTATTTCAGGCAGCAAGGGTAGTCATCGTGACAGGTTTGCAAAGACATGTATTTTGATGCAGTATATTTCAAATGACAGTTGTATCAAAACACTTTTCCCAACATGTACCTAGGGGAAAAAAATACCCCAGATGTAAACAGATAAACAATCCAATCTAGGCAATTGGGTAGGAAATATTCTTCAATTTATATTTAAAACAGAAACATACATATGCATACAGGATTACAGCCACAGTCAAATCAAGTGTGGAGTAAAGATCAATTCCCACTGACTGAAGGAGGAATTAAGTATTCATTGGCAGGTTCTTATTTCATTGCATAGAGGCCATTCAACTTCAATTGGGTGATGCAAGTTTGCAATAGAGAGCGTTCCTTTGTCATTCATTTTTATTTACCCTCATTAATGAGTGTATTAGGTATTTGATGGATGAGAAAGACTGAAGATCTGGATATATGTACGGCATTTAGGAGAACTGAGTGCTTATTTTTCCCCATTTTTTT
This sequence comes from Calidris pugnax, assembly GCF_001431845.1. Lineage (NCBI taxonomy): Eukaryota > Metazoa > Chordata > Aves > Charadriiformes > Scolopacidae > Calidris > Calidris pugnax. The sequence continues at coordinate 1,774,144 of NW_015090770.1, read as the reverse complement.
TTTCTGTAACAAAGAGATGTCACCCTCTGAGCTCCCTATTTATACCCCTTCACATCATCAGTAAAAAAGATTAAGTAGTCTGGCACTCATTGCTCGTGTATTTACCTTCTCTAACTGAAGATCCATGGTATTCTCAAATGAGACTAAAGGTTTAAATTAGTAAATGAGCTCACAATAGACTTCTTATGCCACATATAGATGGTAGAAGGCTCAGCTCCCACTCCCCCAAATTATAAACTATCCAACATTTGCTTTTATGTTGCTGAAATATTACCTAAAGAAAGCCTACAATCCAGGCTGAAACAGACGAGGAGCTGGATGTGCAGGAACCTCACACACCAAGCTCGTGTGCCGCTGCGGTGTGGCAAAGGCGCAGTCATTTAACTTAAATCACTCTTACTGAAAAAAAAACTTACACGTGGGATAGGGAACCTCAGGTGGGCAATGTTCATGTTCTTCTTCAGGGGCACTGTGATCCTGTTTGGTAGAACCAGCCGTGCGGCGATGAAGTCTTGAATTAGCGAGTCTGACATCACACTGCAGGGGGGGAGAAACAAAAAAAGGCTACCTAAATCTCTACAATTGATCACAATTTCAGTCAGAATGAAAGAATGAGGCACAGCACAAGAAATGAGAGCTGCAAAAGGAATGATGCTGCCTACCTTCACCCAAAACATGCACAGAAGAAACTCATGCTTGTGACATTTAGCATAGAACAAGAGGAAATGGAGAGGGCAGAACCAATTAACACCAGAATCAATCCCCAAAGATGGATGGGGATCACTGTTGGAAGGCTAGGCTGTCTCCTGTCAATAATTCTCATCTATTTGAGCTGCCACAGAGGAGAAGATGAGGATGGAGCAGCCTCTCAGCATCCCTTTCAATCTGTTTCCCACTGTTGTGCACGTAATGGCCGCTGCCCTGTGGCACAGACGGAGCAGCACCCACGTGCATGGAGGGACGTTCCAGCCTAGGGTTGCTGGGGATGGATGTGAATTTGGCTCCAGCAGGTTGTAAGAGACAAATGGGAGCTTAGGCCATATGACAAGATCGTTGTGCACCCCAACAAGTCCTACAAATTCATGTGCCTTCTGGGTTTCCTTGGGAATGCCAACACCAGAGACAGACAGGTTGAGGAGGGAACCCTGAATTTTCAGCATTTCACAGGTGGCTCAAGACCTCAAAGTAGTTTGGTTTTGGTATGCTGCCTGAACTGAGGATACTGTCTGCTTTGGAGTTTAGGGAACTTTCCAGTCTAACCTAAAACTTAGGCATTTTTAGCTTTTCAGTTCAAATCTTTTATTTGGAATTGCTCTATTTGTATGGTGGGGACAACTAATTTGACCTCAATCTCCTGAGCAAGAAGCATATGGCTATCATAGACCCCCAATACTCCGCAGGTGATTAATAAGAGGATTTCAAAGTACTTGGCACAAATAGAAGACAATATTAACAGGGAAACCTGAAAGCACCAAACATCTGAAAGACTTTCATCCTCTTGATAAATCTAGTGCTTGTAAGTCTGCTTCTCAGGGCAAGACTGTGCAACAGAATTGTCACATTTCACAGATGAGGCTGGATTCACATGAACAGAAAGTCCTCTCCTACTCCAAACATTAAACCAGGAGCCTGAAAGCCCTTGGTCAGGCTGTTGGCTTTCCTGTCAAGAAACACCCAGCAGGAAGGTCACAGAATTGTCCCTTCTCTCGAGTCTCAGGGTACACCCAACTAATAACAGCTTGTACATCAGGACAGACGACTGCATCCAGTTTCTTTACTCTCTGTTAGGTAAGCCCGATTCATTTGAAAGGGAGAGCTCTTGTTCAACCTGTACTTCAGCCTGTTCACGGTCAGGCATGTTTTGCTCCTGGCTTTCACGTGTAGTGCTGATGGACAAGCAAGGGTTTCTGTTTTCAAATCCCTGTGAGAGAACCAGGGAGTGAAAACTTAGGACACCAAATTTGCACTTAATTATATGAGAGGCTGTAGGTTGGAACACCTACATACCTTCTTCTCCCTGCGTTAGAAAAGAACAGATTAATTCCTCTGATAAAAACTGGAGCTCTCAGAGTAAACTTCAGGGCAAAAGGCTACTCTGGCCTCAAATGAACAAAAAAAATAAAGCTTCCTCTCACTCAACATCAAAGGTCTTCAGAGACCATTTAGTACATGAAGTTGTACCTGAAGTAGCCTGCAACTTCCTACAAGTCTGCAAACCATGAGTTGCAGGGGAAGGGAGAGGAGCCAAAGTGTCTGCATTTGCATTTAAAGGGAGAAAGGCAATGGCTGAGTAACCAAATATATTTTGTTCTTGTGTAACAGATTTTCTCCTTACACTGAGGAATAAGGAAAAAGCAAACCTCCGATCTGGAGAAACAATTTGAAACTTAACGGTACTGAAAACCCCTAAGATTTTCATCCTTGCTGTGCAAGTTTCAGGTACAAGATCAACCCAAAAGGCACAGGGGAAGAGCTACATTTTCTGAAGAACTTCAAGGGTGAGCAGATTACACAGACAAAGAAGAACATTTCTCCTTATAAATCTGGTGCAGTTTTCTTTATCATGGACTGTATTTCAATTTGTCAGAAGGACTGCAACCCTGTGATACCTTGCCTTTTTTCTCTTTAAGTTAAACAAATGTAAGCACAGACTGCCTATATCTACCTCATCTGCCTTTGCAAGTAACCAGCACATGGGAAACAGAAGGGCTTGTGTTTTAGTTTCTAGACCCAAATGCAATGAAACGACTGAAGCAATTTTGATAGAATGTAAAAAGCACCCTCCTCGGGTTCTGCAAACTCCACGATGGGATGAGGATCAGCACAACATCTTTACACAAGGCTCTTGAGAACAGCTTTGAGGATTATCAAAGAACACCATCCCAACGTCCAAAGGCTTTTTAAAGAAGAGTAAGTGAAGCAAAGTAGACACTCACTTAATCCCTGGGACATCCAGGAGGTTGCTCATGCCTGCCCAGTTGATTTCCAAGTGCTACAACAAGATTGGGGACAAAAGTTACACAGGACCATCACAATTTATTTCACAACAAATGTAGAACTTAAAGGAGAAGCAAATGTTTCTAAAACAAAGCCAGCTGTTTAAAGAAAGCAAAACCTGCACCAGTAAGTGACTGCATCTATACATTAAAACTAATAGCTGGTTGGAATTCCCTTATCTGTTTTACCTACCATACCTGAAATGAGGGTATCGCTGGGACTTTTCCTGCAAGCCCCAGGAAAGACAGCATTCAGCCACGAGCAATGGCCACCGGCAGATGCCCTGGGGTCATGTGCAGTAAATCTCACAGCTCTACCAAAGGAAACAACTTTGAAGTTGTTTCCTCATCCTTTCACTTGGGGGCTGGCCTATGCCCTGAGGCAGGGAGATTTACAAACACCACCCGACTTCAGGAGTCTCTATTTCTATTCACAAAGTAAACAAAAAGGTTTTTTTCATGTGCTAAAATAACACTACTACATCCAAACGCAAAAACACCTCATCCAAGATCAAAAATGTATGGCTTCCATGAACTCAAGCAGAGCACAACCCACAAGGAAGCAAAGCTGTATGCTGTAAGGGAATTGGTTCTTACAGGACTAGAAGGTTTCTCATATTTTATTAAACCACAATTCAGCTACAAGGCACATGACCTTAAACAGGCAAGGTTTCAAAGCACAACCGTGACTGAATGGTCTCCGTGATGACTGCATTTAGAATCTATGAATGGGAAGGTTTAAAATCTATCTGCCAGGAGCCTACAGAACGGCTGCTGTGCCGTCACCATGGCAAAGTCCTCCCATTCTTAGAGTATAGCACGTAACCTTTTAGGCATTATTGCAAGAGAACAGGGCAAACACATTCCCATCCTCTTGGAGTTCAGGAGGAACAATCAGGAATTTGCTGTTCTGACACCTCGCCGGGGAGGCACTCACTGTTGTGCAGTTTGGGTTACCAGCGATGGACGGCTGGTGTTCCCTGCTGAAGACCTACCCATCCATTAAGACAGACCAAGTGTCAAGAAGGCTGCAGAGAGCAGTTTGCTCCTGACTCACCGGTTTCTGCAGAAAAAACAAGGTCACTGCTCCAATGAAAGGCGAGTCGGTAAGAAGAGGTTCCAGTATCACCCGCAGCGTCCCATACAACTGCCAACAGAAGAGACCAAGGAGAACTGAGCCTGAAGGTACTCTCAGAGTGCAGTTTCAAAACCGTGAGCTTCTCAGGGATGGAGATAATTTTAAAAATCCTACTTGAAATCATTTTATTAAAAGTCCCTCCCCCCAAACCACTGCTACTGACTTCGGGCAATGTTTTCTAAGTTTGTGGAATCCCCCTGCAATCCTGACTGCCGCACGATGGAGTGATCTGCCTTTTAGGTGTCTACATGGCATGAAGAGGTTGTTGGTCTGATCTGAACCAGTTTATGAGCACCCTGGCAAAACTGGCTCTTTTGAAGTTCTCTACCAACACGTAGCTCCTCTGAACTCCAGTGGCAAAAGGTCGGCTACGCAAGCTTGGTGCTCTAGCACTGACCTTTCAGAGTCACACTTAAGATGCTTAAAAGTGGTATTTAGGTGCTTTTCCAAGGAAGGCATCATTTCCCCAGCCAAAACAGAAGGAGATAAAGCCAATCATTCCAAGCTGGCTAGCTGGTGGTTTCCCAGTTGTTGTGACCTCCCCATTGAGACGTGCTGCCTCCTGCCACACACAGCCCTGAACACACAACGTTACCACTGCACGCACCTGTACGCCTTTCACTCCAAGATTAAATTTCGATATGTCCATGTGAATCTCACAGTCCCCTATGTAACTGAAAGAAAATTCTCACATTATTCCAGTTTGCAATAGTTCAATGAGAAACGGTGGGCTGTGGAGAGTATAAAGGAAATTAGTTTAACGATTGACGACATGACCCCATGTGCAGAGATGGATTTTTCAAGCAACTGAAAAAGGAAAGTTGAGCACATTGAACAAGGGCCAGATCTTCACAAGAGAAACCCTGCAGGCAGCTGGGATATTGATCTACCTGCAAAATGTCAATGCAATATCTGTATTTCAAGGTTCCTTTTCCATTCCTAAGACTTGCTCTGAGCGGGATCAACAGGCTCATTCAAAATTCAGTCACAGCAATCACCCTCTTGCTCTGCCAAAGGCCTGATCCCACCCCACAACTTGGTGACCCAGCTCCAAAGCTGATGCAGAGCCATCCTGCCATTACATACAGGGACCCCACCTTGCCCACAGCCAAAAAGCCCACTTCAAGGACAAATTCATCACTAAAAATAACCTAGTTTCCTTGAGGCTGAATTAAAAGACAACAACTTAGACCAGATTTTGGTCAGTTGCCATAGAGAAGGTCAGGCTTTAAGTAAAACGAATGCTGAGTGTGGTACTTTCACAATTTGGAAACCACCTTAACATCACCTTACGCAGAAACCGATAGCCACTCCCCAGGGAACAGGACCCAGCAGATTTGTTGATCCCTCTGGCAGAAAACAATTGAAGAAGGGAGCTACCAAGTTCCCTCTCAGTCCTCTGAGAAGTAGCTCTTTCTGGCTGCAGACACACAAACACCCTGCAGGTAAAGCAGGGCGTAGAGGGACCGCAGCACAGCCAATGTGCTGCGCTTGCCGCCCGCGTGCATCATTTCACCCCATAATCAAAGCAAAAGGACAGGATTTTTGCTCTGACCACGTGCATTTGGGAAAATAGTGCTGCCGTTGCCACTAATTCACACTGTAATTTACACATAGACAGAATCCTTCCTCCTCCAAAAAAAACTGCCAATAATGTGTAAGCCTGTGAATTTGTCTCCATTTTTGCAAGCCAAGTTCTGAAATATTTGTTTACAGAGAGTCACTTAACAGAATTTAAAAAGCTCGTAACACACAAATTAAAGCCTTTCATGTTAGAGCATTCTCATTTCTTAAATAATCAACCTCACAGGCCATGCCAAAATTAACACAATCTTCCTTATAAGCCAGTCACGTAATTAAACAAACTTATTTTTACGTTTATTAATTCCTACAATTTTGACATTATCTTACAGCTCATTACACTGGGTGCTAATAGAGCTTTGTCACAACAGAAGTCTAAATGAGAAGCCAAAATGAGTTCCTCAATTTGCAGTAATTAACCCAAGAGGATTTAATTCAGCTGTTGCCAGTGTCCAACACATCAAATAATAGCTGTGGTGTTTCAATTTACAACCTTTATGCCTTTCCACACAGCCAAAAATTCTTCCCACCCAGTCATAGATGTCTCTTTTCTCCAGTAACACTTCAATTCATGCGATCAGGCTTTGAAGTCTAGATGTCAGAGAAGTCTTTACCCCTTTTATCAGAGCCATAACCTTGAACTATCCTTAAGTCTGCTTCGTACAGGCATCCCCCCCACAGTAGGGTGCCTGGTAGGAAGGATGTGGTCTCTGTTCATTAGTTTTACTCCTCATTTATTCCTAGTAAATGAGGTTAGTATTCAAGGATCACCTCCAAGCTCAGGAGCGCTGCATCCCAAGAAAGCAGAAGTCAGGCAAAAAAGGCAGGAGGCCTGCATGGATGAAGAAGACCTGGACAAGGTCAAAAGCAAAATGGAAGCCTACAGAGGGTGGAAGCAAGGATGGGTAGGCTGGGTGGAAATCACCTATTGCAGAAGGTGATGCAGATAAGCACACCTGTGCTGTGGATGGGAACTGGAGAAGCTTGTAGAAATGCAGGTATCTGCATCTCTTCTGTACGTGGGTGGAAAAGCTGGGCCCAGTGCTCACGATGCAGTGGCAATCCACTGACTGAAGGCAGGGATGCTACAGGAGCACACACTGACAAGTCTGACTAACCTGGATGTCTAGGTATCCCTTTAGAAAAGGCATGTGCAATTCTCCCCCCTGTAAAGTATTAAGATAAGAGAAGGTGGGTCCTTAACACAGCCCAGGAGAAGAGACTCCCATCAGAGAGACAAGGTAGTCTGAACACTCCTGTGTGAATACAGAAAGTACTTGGGTTATCAGATGACAGTTCAGGTTAAGTTATTGTCAGGATGAGGAACAGGAGTGCTTGGCCAGTTTGGAGATGCTGATGGGTCTGCCAGAGGGACAGGAACGAGGAGGTGGGGGAATCCCTCTGCAGAGGATTGTTAAAAGACAGTGAAAATGAGTATGTGGGAGAAGCAGCCTGGAGAAGTAGCTCAACAGCAAACAGCAGAAACCTCCTGCAGAGCCTTAAAGGCATCAAATCCCTCAATCTCAATGTGGAAAGCACGAATGATGTGCCAAAGGCCCTAAAACTGGTCTGGCTATTACAAAAAGCACTTCCCTGACAGAACTGAAGCACAACACGTTCTGGCTGAAAATCAAGCATGTCATTTTGCAGGGAGCAATAGTGCTCTGCCGGGGCTGGGGATGCTGCCGTGCCATTGCCACATTAAGCAGCAGGCACAGTTCTGAGCAGCTCTGTGCTACTGCCAAGACACGCCGTAATTTCACACTGCTTTTTCCTGGCACTGCCATGAAGAAAAGCCATTTAAATTAGGCATCTCCATCGCCCACTAAACTTGCAGAGCTACAGCAGCCTGCAAGTGGTAATTCCCCCAGTAATTCCATTCTCCAGGCTAAACGAGGAGAGAGCTTAGCTCTGCAGTGGCTCTGATGTTAACAAAACACACCAGCTCATTCAAAACAGCCTGGAAGGTATCAAATGTTTTATCTACTTTTGTTGTTGTTAATAGACCTAGAGGCATTTTTCTGCTCAGAGAATGGCTGTAATCAAAAAAAGCAAATGTGCTGGATGGCACATGGAACAAGTAGTGAGTAAAACAAGAGGATTAATCCAGGGGAAGGCATTAAAAAATAAGGGGGAAGGAATTAAAAAATAAGTAGCACAAGTAGTTCTGGAAGAACTGGAGAGGTTGGGCTGAAGAGGAACCATAGTGGGGCAATAGACAGACCAAGCGCCTCTGTGCCTGAGAGCTGTCAGAAGAGGAAATACAGCTCCAAAGCTTGGGTTCTTGCTGCCACGAATGGAGAAGCCAAGGGACACGTTCTTATACCCGTGGCAGCAGTGATGGGGCAGAGGAGGTAACACCTAGACCTGTGCAGATGACACTGCTTTCTGACTTAAAGGCTGATGCACAGCATCTCACCTCTGTAAGTACTGAGGACATCCAGCCGGGGGACAGATTATCTCTATCATTCTAGGTTGATATAAGGTAAGGACCTCTTCCACTTTGTGCTGATCTTAGTGGACCACATGTCCACTCCAGCATGACAACTCTCACACAAGTGTCAAGGGGGCAGTGAGTTAAGAGCCATCTACATAATCAAGGATGCAATGTTACCATATCTGCAGGTCCAGGATAATTTGTCTTCTGTCAATTTCTTTGGTGTACGCTTTTATTCCATTGATTCTAGGGCACTGAAATAGACAAACAAGATACAACATAGTTAATACCTTTCAAGTTAAGCCCAAGTGAAAAGTCCTACTCACTTCAATCGATCTGAGTACAGAGGCATTCATTAAAGGCTTCGTATTCATCAAAGACTTTGCACAACTGCATGTAAAGTACGGGTAAACCACACAAGTTTTCCCTTAAAGAGGTAGTGTGAGCCGCCTTGGCAGTCCTCAGATACAGGGCTGCTTACAAGTAGCCCATGCTGCAAGCCTCAGGAAGCACTGAAAACTCCTGCTGCATCTGTATTACAGAGAGAAATGTGCCCCTTTCTTCTTCTCCAGTCCCATGATACTGACAGCCGGTGGGAAGGGATGTGTGTCTCCTATATGATCTTTCCTTCTCTTTGAAGATGATCAAATCAACATGAGGAGGGAGCAAAGGAGGCAGCAGAGTTGTACCATTTTGTTAAACACTCAGAGCTATTAAAGAGCTGAACATCAGACTCCCAAATACTCTCTTCGCATCTGAACTTTTCAGAAAAGACTGAACATCAATCATTGCAGAGGTTTCACGCTACCTTCTCGCCAAAGTGGATCTTGGTAAAGGTGCACGTTTTCAGATGTACATTCTTTGCTCTGATTTTTGGTTCAACAACTTCTTTAAATGCTTTTTCCATGATTGTCCCAAAGTATGGCCAAGCCTGTACAAGAACCTAAGGAACAGCAAAAGGAGAAACATACCTTTCCTTGAGAAACAGACACACACATCACAGAATACTTGGCTATTAATCTCTGTCCTTTCAAAATACCAAGTCAAGTCACATTTGTGCTCTTAAGTCACCATTATTGAAGGATCCATTCTAGTTCCTCAGAAAAGGAAACCGTTTTAGGAACTGAAGGGTTTTCAGTTTTCAGCCCCATAGAGCCTATGACTGCTTCTAACCACAGGGACTGAGCCAGCCTCAAAAGGACAATAGCTTCTAATTAGTCTAAAGTGTCACAAAGTTCCCTGGAGTCAAGTTTATTTAGAGAGGAGTGAGATGAGCTTTTACATCAAAAAGAAAGTTTGCTAAAAAGAAAAACAGGATAGTTACTGGATACTCATTTGCAAGTTCAGCTGTTTTGCTTTGAATTCCACAGAGTCCAGTTCTAGTGAGAGCTTGACTAGAGCTGCTGATGGGAACATCTGCCTCAGAGCTCTCTGGGAACCTCTCTGGTAAGAGGGGATGCCACTACTTTTACTAAAATAATAACAATACATGCACACATATATACACATCTGTCCATACATACACACACACACACACTTGCTTTTTTTGGTTTTTTTTAGTCTCAGAATGAAGTGTTGTGGTCAAATTCACCAAACCTGTATCAACCAGGCACACATTTGGCTCTCACCAAAACCTCAGTGGTCACTCTATACTCAAGTGGCTCCAAGACGTAAGTACAGACACTGATATGGTTGAGATATATGGTAGTGACTGGACAACTTTGCCAGGCTTGGCCCACAGCATTTGTGCCATGATGCAGCTCTGAGCAGATGGCCTTGCAAACTGGCTTTCGGAGCTCCTCACCTTGTTCAGCCACTCCACTCGTTCAACATCAGGGAAGTGAACCTGGATGCAAAGAAAAATAAAGTGAGTGCCACATACCATCTGGCTCGGCATGCTGCAACACACGCAAAACATACCACGGAGCATGGACCAAGTTTTAGAGTAAGTTGAGATCCCTCTGCCCTCATTTAGGCACCCTTTGTAATTTACTACCTCCTTGAAAAGTTGTAAAAGGCAAATAAAATAGTAAAAAATAGCAAAAGGGAAAAGAACACACGTGCACTGATGTACCAGTATGCCTCTGGGCACATTTATATGATTAAAGCAAGTGTCATATCCTGTTCGTGATGTAAAGCAGCATTAGATTTCTCATCCTTCTCTTTGTCATACCTAGGGAAGCCACCAGAACCTGCTTCCCTTCAAGATCACGAGCTGTGCAGGACCTGTTTCCTGCACTGGCTCACCTCAACACCTCACTTTGGAAAACCTGCTTGGAACCTGCTTGGGAAACTCAATTCATTGGTTGTGGCATCATTTCTCCACTAATACTAACATAGTGCCAATGGCCTCAGGGAAGAGAAGCCCTGTGAGAGTTCAAGCCTACCAGCACACACTACTGTGTGTAACCGTCCCGCGTTCCCACCTCTCAGAGCCTTTTAAGATGCTACGGACAAATCAGAATGAAGTAGTCACTCATGCATCATGATTTCAAGCTGGACACAACAAATACCAACAAGAATTATCTGTGTCCATTGCAAAATCCCTCCAGTTCCCTGAAGTGATGACTTGTTGAATCACCATCAGGACAGTCGGATATGAGGCCACTCAAGTAATTAACTGATTCCTCAGACCTCACCACGAAGCCACAATCACCTTACAACAATCACGCATTAAAGTCTTACTTTCAGCCAGTGCTATAAGCTTCCCAAAGTGGACATTCGAGCCCTGCTCAGCTCTACAAGAGCACTCCAACACAAAGGCACTCCGACTACCGTCCAGCCTGGTAATAGTAACTGGGTAGGACAATACGTTACCTCCTTATACTCGAGCTGTGAATTGCACTCTCCAGTCAAAGGCTGGCTGTTTAATTCAGCAGATTTCAGAGAGCTGCTCAGAGATGCCTGGATGGAACAGACAGCAGCCAGCCTTTTATTCCAGCTTCAAGTATGACTTCAGAGCGCATCTCCCTTGCTCAAATAATGCTTCACTACAAGAGCACTCCAACACAAAGGCACTCCTTCGACTACCGTGCTACAAGAGCACTCCAACACAAAGGCACTCCGACTACCGTCCAGCCTGGTAATAGTAACTGGGTAGGACAATACGTTACCTCCTTATACTCGAGCTGTGAATTGCACTCTCCAGTCAAAGGCTGGCTGTTTAATTCAGCAGATTTCAGAGAGGTGCTCAGAGAAGCCTGGATGGAACAGACAGCAGCCAGCCTTTTATTCCAGCTTCAAGTATGACTTCAGAGCGCATCTCCCTTGCTCAAATAATGCTTCACATTACCTCGAATTATTACATTAAAAAAAACAAAGTGATATTACCATATTCTTTATAAGCAATTTCTTTTGATGCTCTAAATAGCAACTTTTCCATTAAACAAGACGACGCAAGTTCAGTGAAATGTCAGCCTCCCCAGCCCTATTTGCATGATAAAGTGAGAACACGGCACCAGAAGGGACAATCAATACTGATAAAACACTGCTGACATTTTACAGTAAGCCAGATTATGTGATTCAAGGGACCTCCACCTCACCTGCCACTCTTTCATCTTTCACAAAAAGGTCCCCCACAAAGGCACATAAATCACGGGTGGCCCGAAGACAGCTGGTCCCCAGCTCCAAGGCAACTGCCATCCACCAGTGTCCCACAGCATTTGCTCCACAGCCCCGGATCAGTCACAGGGAGGGTAAAGCAGGGATGGAAGCAGTGTGGCAAGCTGTCCTTCAAAAGATCTTACAGGAAGGAGAGGGATGTGACCCAAAAGGAAGGACAGACCAGGACTCAGGGCAACAGTTAGGCCACCAGATCCCAATGAGAAAGTCACAGACCACACGTGAGACCCACCAATGTTAAGGTGAGACATGCAGCACAATATGAACACTAAAATGGGCTGGGATTATTCTCTAGAGCCAAAGCTGCTAGAAACGCAACTCCAAGAAGCAAGCTGGTGGCCAAGGAGAGCTGGAACAGCACACAGGAGCATTAGGAAACGGGCAAAACTATGAAAAGGGGGCAGCAGTTAGACCCACCTTGAGAAAAAGCAAAATTGAATTCACTGTTTGAGCCACAGACACCTACACCAGCCAGCCCAGGGCAAACTCCAAAAGCAACCGCCATGAATCGCAGGTCCCCGTGTCACACCTCAGATTGCTGTGATAGGATTAGCAGTCCTTTGTGGCACATTTCCATCCCGCCCCATTCACGTGTCTGCAACACAGGTCCTACCCAGGCACGACGTGCCTCCGTTTCCTTTGACAGACAGAAGAAACAGCACTGCTGTCGCTCAAAGGTACCAAAGACCCCCAGGAGTTCCTTGGGTAACACAACAGGGCTCTCACAGAGGTGAACACCACAGGCATTGGCTGACTACATGCCTTTGGTGAAAAACAGCTTTCTGCCCATTACGAAAGGCCACCAATTTTCAGTGGGCTCCCAATACCAAAGGTCAGCTGCACTCAGTGGTATTAATTCAGTTAGCAGCTCTGCAGAAGAAGCAGAGCATGGACTCCAAATGTTCCATCTAGATTATCCACTCACAAGTAGAACATAATCTCTGAGCAAAGCAAAACCTCTCCTACCACAGGGTATTCCCATAACATGCGTGTCCCGCTGGCAGAAGATGAGTTCTGCTCTCGTTCAGCCCAGTGACACCACCAAGCTTTCTTCTTGACCCAACATCTTACTCCAAGAACTTACTGTGTCCTAATGCTTCTTGGAAAAAAAAAACATCTGCAGTTCCATACCTTTTAATCCTGTGCTCTGGACTTCAGGGTCACTTCAGACCCTTATTACTGGTGAGAGCCCTGGCAGCAAGGTCTTGTCCTCAAGTTTGTCATCAGTACACCACAGGTAAGAGAAGCCCAAACCACTTCCTACTAAGCCCAGAACCAGCCACCAAGAGCTACCAAAGTTAACACTGTCCCAGAGTAGGACTTAATCCTGTAGCCTTGGGCAAGTCAAGCTATCAAAATCAGTTTTCCCCATCTACAAAAGCAGCCCTACTTCTTGCCAATATTTTAGGAATGCTGCAAAAATTACTTAGCATTTGAAAAGAGCTTTGAAGATCAAAACCACTAGGTAAGGGCCAATTACTAGCAAGTAAAAAAAAATGTGTAAGTTTCTGCACAGCTCCACCTTGCCCTGGAGCAGGCCACAACAACAATCATAGCAATAGCAAAAACCATGTCTGACACAACAGTGCCATTCTCTTCAAATACAACACAGGAATCTATCCATCAGGGGCTTTTTTTGTTTGTTTAGGGTTTTTCGGTGTTTGTTTGTTTGGGGGGGTTGTGTTTCGTTGTTTGTTTTTTTTAAGGGACAGGTTTTTTTAGCTCCCAGTGCTGGGGTAACAAAATCCAAAAGTCTAAACAAGCCTTTTACGTGAACAAGGAATTAACAGGCAAAGTTTTAAAAGGACTGTTCCATACCCCGTATTATCAATTTCTCCTGGTAAAAGGAATTTAACACCAGGAAGAAACCCAGCGTTCTTGGTTGTTCTCACCTGCAGCCTGCTAACAGCTGCCACAGCAGAAGGTAGAAGTCACCACCAGCCCCAGGAGCCAGAACCCAGGTGGAAGCTCAGCTGCCTCTGCTCCGGGCACTGACTGGTCTTACCAAAAGTCAGGCCAAAGGCTGCACAGGCTGAAGTCAGACAGTCTCACATCTCCAAGACACAGATGTGACTCTACTCAAGAGGAGCAGATTTCCAGTTTCCCAAGGAAGCCCAGCCTGCCCACATAAGCACAGGAACCCCTCTGTTCCAAACTCCCCGGCTGGTTTCAGCCAAGAAACTGGTGCTGCAAAATAACCTTGCAAATTCCCTGAAACAGATGGTTAAGGAGATGAGGGGAACCCTCCCAGCGTCCCCCCCCGAAGGAAAATTTGCACTACGAATGCATCTGCTGACAGCTGATACCACCACGACTGAGGGGAGCCTGAGCCACGTTTGAAGGAGCCGCTGCACCGCTCTTAGGGAGAGAGCGGTTTTCAACCAACTAGTGCAATCAGTGATTGCTCTTAATTCTACACTGGATGGATCCTCCTCATTTTACTACAGGGCACGTGAGGAGACAGCTATTTGCCAATCCCCTAAGACACTGCTACCGCTTCACACCTCCAGAACCTTTCCTAGGGTTACAACACTGCAAATCCAACCCGTGCTCCCCCTAGCATCATTGTACTCCTCCTCCAGGAGAGAAGAACGCAAGGGACATTTTGAGAGCAGTTTCAGCTAAAGGCTCATGAACACTGAAAGGCAAAAATTAGAGATTAAAAAAAAAAAGACACCATAGAGAATAAACTGAATACACAGCAGGCGAGAATCAGCCTCCAAGACTGGCACAGGGGAGAAGATCAAATCAAGGAAGGGGATAGAAGGAAAATTAAAGCTGAGTTAAAAAAAAAAAAAAAAACAACAAGTACAAGTGTGGTGTGGAAGCAAACACCAACTGGTGAAGAAGAAAAGTTACCAACATAGAAAAGGAAAGAAGTGGTGATACGGATAAATGCTAAAACTAAAAGCACAGGTGCAGGCCCTTTATCCTTAGGTCCTACATCCTGCCTTCCAGCAGCCAGCTCCAAGAATTCACAAGTCAGGAGAGGCCTCTGGAGAGTCTGACTCTACCTTCTTCTCTGTGGGCAAGTGCTAGGCAGTGGGAGACAGTGGTGAGGTCCTCCTTAAGCCTTCCCTTCTCCTGAAGGAGGCTGAACAGCCCCAGCCCCCTCGGTCTCTCCTCACACACCGGGTGCCCCAGCCTCTGACCATCTCGGTGGGTTCTACTGAGTCTCCTCGTTGGTGAAAACCCTTGTCCTTGGGGTACACAGCTCTCTCGGTGCAGCCTCAGGTGTGCTGAGTTGAGGGCAATCAATAATCCCTTCCATCGACCACCTGCCCATGCACTAATGAAGCCTGATAACTTTCAGCCACAACACCCAAGAACTTTTGAAACTGTGTGATTGCTGCTGGGGGCGATTCTGATTTTTCAATGATAACTAAAGAGACTTTTGTTCCAAGATTCAGGGCACTTGAGGATAAAACACAACACTCTTCTTGCGGCATCAGGGCAAGAGCTGACACCACCACACTCATTAACCTTCGGAGTTGTTAGAAACGCTCTGTCAATACAAACAAGCAGAAACCTCATTGAGAGAGAGACTTCTGCACCCGGCAGGAGGGAGGGAACATGCGCAGGGAGCAGCACCAGCTCTGCTAGGAGACCCTGGCCTGGCTTCTCAGAAGTGCTGACTGCCTCCCTTTCCCACAGCATTAAGAAGAGCCAAGTGCTGTAGGCTATATAAAACAGTTTGCTGACTATAAATGTCTCCATTACACTCCAACGCTCCTTACAAATAGAGCTCTTTGATATTCTCTTTCTTACAAGAAAAGCATTTCCCTACCAGTCCCTGACATGTTTTTAAATGCTAAGAAAAAAAAACCCCTCACCATCCGTTTCCATTAGCCAACCACGGCTACCCAACACATAATAAGAGACGTAGAATAAAATGTGCATTTAAGATTTTCAAGTTTCTTCACTTTAAAACCCAGAGTGATGAGGAACAAATGTGAAGAAGAAACAGGGGCTGGCTTTCTATAGCATTAAGAGACAGTATGGAAAAAGTTAAATATTTGGGGTTTACCAGGCTGAGACTATTATGTTTGTAGATTTATTATAAAAAGAAGGGGAGAAAACTTTATAGACAAGAGGGTCTAAAGTAACTATCCTCTACACCAGAACACCCGCAATGCAACAGCACATATTTGGAAGAAGATCTCTCCGGGGAGACAGCAGTCTATTTTACAAGCACTCTTACACCAACATCCACATTTCCCGGGCTAAAACAACTTCAAAAAAAGCCAACTCAAGTACTCCCTTCACCGAGCAAGACTTCAAAAATCAAGAGACGTTACTGTTGGGTCCAAGGCATCGCTACCACCTCTTTTTTTCCCCCTTTTTCAGCCGCTGAGGACGGAACACCTCGCTCTCCACCGCCGGGGGGGGGGGGGGGGGGGGGGGATGCGGGGCAGGTGCCCCGCCGGTCCTCACTCACCCAAGCCGGCAGCTGCCGGGCTGCCAGCCCCCGGCACCCCGCCTCCCGCTCGTCCTCCATCAGCGCCAAGGCGGCAGCCAGCCGGTCGCGCTTCCACCGCCGGTTGTGTCCCCAGCACAGCCATAGCGCCAGCCCCAGCAGCACCCAGCTGCCGCTCAGCCCCAGGTACCCCGCCAGGTAGACGGGACCCAGCCACAGCAGCGCCCGCCCGGCGGACGATAGCACCAGCCGGGGCAGGGCGCCCGACCGCCGGGCGGCGGGGCGGG
>NW_015090770.1:1745351-1757260 GCF_001431845.1 Calidris pugnax | reverse complement strand
AGGAAGAGGAGGCTGAGGGGAGACCTCATCACTCTCTACAACTTCGTGAAAGGACACTGTAGAGAGGTTGGTGCTGGTCTCTTCTCACAGGTAATTAGTGACAGAACGAGAGGGAATGGCTTCAAGCTCCAACAGGGTAGGTTTAGATTGAACATTAGGAAAGAATTTTTCACCAAAAGAGTGATAGGGCATTGCAACAGGCTGCCCAGGGAGGTGGTGGAGTCACCATCCCTGGCTGTGTTCAAGGGCTGTTTAGATGCAGTGCTAAGGGACATGGTGTAGGGGAGGACTTTGTAGAGTAGGGTAGATGGTTGGACTCGATGATCCCAAGGGTCTCTTCCAACCTCAATGATTCTATGATTCTATGATTCTTCGTCGCAGGGACAGCTGAGGAACCGCTGCTGGAAATGGGAACGGGGCCACCCGCCCACCTTATGCCTCTGGCTGGGTCACCCACCACTGCAAAGGGGCCTGTGTTGCTCCCTGTTAATGGGATCCACTTCCTCCACCAAATCATAGACTCATAGAATGGTTAGGGTTGGAAGGGACCTCAAAGATCATCAAGTTCCAACCCCCCAAATCCCACTGTCACTACATGCTGCCCAATGCAGAAGGATGCGAGGCAGAAATAACCTGTTGGGTCAGGCCACTCGCTGCTCAGGAGAATTAGAGGACTGTTTTTCCCCTCCTCTTTTGATTCTAAAGGGGATATTTGGGGGGGTTCAGATTTTGAAATACTGAGAATTATGCACTGTGGAATGCAGCATTGTTTGGGAAGAAAAATGAGATGCTTTTACTCCCAGCAATATTAATTGTATACCTTTCCGTATGTGCTTTAAGAGACAGGCTGTAATTCTACAGTTCTGCAGTGTGTTTTCCACTGCGTTTTCCCCTGGATCAGGCAAATGCTGCTCTTTGTTCAGTGGATAAGTCTGGAACATCAGTGAATGATGCCAGCTTTTATTGTGGCCCCTTTTTGACATTGGCTGCACAAGATAACAAATGATGAGCCAGACAAACCTCTGAGAAAAGGAAGTTGACCATGACTGGGGAGAACTAGGTTTGGCCTCCACTTTGCCACGGAATTGGTATTTAATTATGGGACAGTCAATAAAGCTAACAATACCGCAAGTCATCACCATTTGTATGTTCATCATCGCGCATGACTGGTCTGGGATAGAAATCAGTTCAGGCATCTGAAAAAAATCAAGCCCCAAATGCCTCACATTGGACAAACTCATGCATGAGACATCTACTACTAACAGGTACTTCTGGAAACAACCCCCCTGCTCTTCCCCTTATGTCAAATGGGGATGAACATGCTCTTCTGCCTGGGGTTGTTGCAAAGAGAAATCATTATAAAACACACTTAAGAAAGTACTTCTTCACACAGTGGGCAGTAAACCTCTAGAACTTGGAGGAGGCTGCAAGGCAGACAGCATCAGTGGCTCCAAAATGGAATTAGACCAATTCTCAAACAACAAGACCTAAAAATGCACTCCCTAAAGCCCTGGGTACAACAGTTGTGGATAGAGGGGGAGGATGAGAGGAAAGGACTTCAGAAAATGACTGGGCTCGTGCTCTCTCCCTAAACAGCAACTCCTGTCATCACTGAGAGCAGGTGGACCAGTGGTCTGACCCAGGGGGCATTTCTGTTTGTGAAGCTGGGAAGAAAGACCAGAAGCTGATGGATCTAGCAGCTGAAGGAGTATCTGCCCTCCTGATATCATACATTAAGAAACACACAATGGTTAGTTTGCACAGTTACATATAGCAGGAGATATGTTTACATGCAAAAATACACCTGGTTTTGTTCTAACAGTGACCAAAGCCCGAGGCTGACTTGTTATTTGTTTTTCCCCACTGCCATTTAAAGCTTTGTAAAACATTTTCAAATGACATTTCAGCCACGGGATGACACTTCACATGGATAATCTCTGCCCCAAAGCTGGACCTTTCAGAAAAACAGAATATTCTGGGAAAAAAGGGGGTGGGAGGCTCTGTTGGTGAGTTGAAGACTTAGAATGTTGCTTTTGCTACCAGGAGACGCTATAATAAAAGGTAGATCCAGTGTTTTGCTCCTTCAAATTACTACTCTTACAGAGTTGGAGATATTTAGCTCAAACTCAGAGAACTATGCAGTTTAGAAGCACCAACAGGTGGCAGCTTATGCAGTAGGAGAAACAGTGGGGCTGCAGTGAAATAAATACTGGCTAATTTCATAAATAAGCTACAATTATTTTTTTTTTTTCTTATTCTTCACTCAGCTGATCTCAGAATGAAATAAATACTGGCTAATTTCATAAATAAACTACAATATTTTTTTTTCTTACTCTTCACTCAGCTGATCACAAACGCCTAGGTTCAGGCTAAAGGATAACAAGAGAGCTCCCTCTGTACAGATGAACAGAGCATGGTCAGCCCTGCAGCGCAGCCCACAGCTGCTCCTCAGGGAAGGAGATGCTTCCGTGAAGGCAGAACTCCATGTGCCATCCTGCACTGTCCCCCAGGACCCTGAGCTCAGAATCTGATAATGGTTTTAAACCAGGAACTGGTAATGGTTTTAAACTGAAAGAGGGGAGATTTAGATTAGATACTAGAAAGAAATCCTTTCCTGTGAGGGTGGTGAGGCACTGGAACAGGTTGCCCAGAGAAGCTGTGGCTGCCCCATCCCTGGAGGTGTTCAAGGCCAGGCTGGATGGGGCTTTGAGCAACCTGGTCTGGTGGGAAGTGTCCCTGCCCATGGCAGGGGGGTTGGAACTCGATGATCTTTAAGGTCCCTTCCAACTCTAACCATTCTATGATTCTATGAAACAGCCACGTTCTCTTGAGCACTGCTTGTTCCTTTGCTGACAGCTCTTTACCTTGTGAAGAGACAATTCCTTTCCAGGGCTAAAGTGGTTCTAGGAACTTTGAAAAATTACAGAAATAATATAAAATTTCTTTAAACTTCAGCTCATGCTACTTAAAATTTTAAAAGCTGCACAAAAGCAAAAGAGGAGTAGAAGTGAAAAATTACTTGTATCACAACAGGTTACACAGCCAGCTCTTCTCAAACAAAATACTGTGCTCATGAGAACAAGATAAATCAATAGCCGCAGAGACCTGGGTTAACTCTGCTTGTGATGGATAGCAGTTACCCTTTAAAGAATAAGTTTCCTGCGGTTTTTTTAAATGTCAGAGGAAATACTGAATCACCAATCAAGAGGACAACTTAAGACCTATCAATTTCCTATTGGGGAAAGTACGATCTTGACTGCAGCAAACTGCTTTCAAGCACCAGATACCTGAGCCACTTGAGGCCAATCTTATTTCCAGTTATAAGGAAATTTAACAAGCTCTTTCTCCCAATACACACGGGACAGTCACTAAGGTAATGGCCCAAGGCTATTGTTCTGGCTTGTGACAGCCTGCACCTCTGATTTAACTAGACTAGACATCACCGCTGTAGCTCGTTAACACTGTGATAAAAGCATATGTTACAGCTGATTATGACACAGAGATTTTACAGAAACTGCAGGGCTTTGAAAATGTATTAGTACTAAATTTGCTGTCTCTCAAGCTGGCCATGGTAACTAAGGCAACCCACTTTAAAGGTGGGGAGTTATGAAAAACCACTGCCAACGCTTTTTCTTTTAACTATGGAGAATATGCAAAGGAATTAATCTGAAATGCCCATTTAAGCACATACCAATGTGATATCAAAGGGTTTACTGAAGAATGACTTTCTAACTTTCTTGTGGCTTCAGGGTTTGTGACCAGTGTGAAATTCCCACATGAATGCTAGCAAATACTAGAGGTACACTATGTTTTTTTTCCCCGTGCATCCACAGCAAAATAGAAAACACTTACGTAAGGTTAAAACCTTACTCTTGCGTTAACAGAATGACTTCTGTATCAAGACCTGATTAAAGCAGTAGCCCCTTTTGGCACTCCTTGTCACTTGCCAAGGAATTATCGTTTAGTTTCCTCTGGGTTCAGACTCTCCATCCATGCACTGTTCACTCTGTTAAGGAAAGCAATATCCAGGCTCTGCCTATCACAGGGCAAAACCCTTGTATCTACTCCTACTGCCTGTTCTCAAGCAAACACTCCCACCGACTCTGGTGTGCATTTCCCCAGGGAGAGCTGTGGCTCCTTTATTCTGTCCCAAAATTAAATATGACCTGAGCAGCTAAAATGAGCCTCTATTACATTGTTCAGCAAGATTTTTACAAGGGCAAGGGGTAATGGCTTCAAACTGGAAAAGAGTAGATTTAGATTAGATATCAGGAAGAGATTCTTTGCTGTGAGGGTGGTGAGGCACTGGAACAGGTTGCCCAGGGAAGCTGTGGCTGCCCCATCCCTGGAAGTGTTCAAGGCCAGGCTGGATGGGGCTTTGAGCAACCTGCTCTAGGGGGAGGTGTCCCTGCCCAGGGCAGGGGGGTTGGAACTAGAAGAACTTTAAAGTACCTTCCAACCCCACCCATTCTGTGACACTGTATATTATTCTGGCTGGAAATGTGTAATTTGGTCTTGATGATCTCTATGGTCCCTTCCAACTCTAAAAATTCAGTGAAATTCAGTGAAATACGGCTGCACAGATGAGGCACGAGGAAGTCAAAGAATACAAAGCACAATCTGTGACGGCAGCAGAGGGAGAGAAAAAATAAACTTCCCTTACAGCGAGGACAGCATTTTCCAGTGCTCCCGGGGACGGCCCGCCTGTTGAAGCTGACACTTTGCTGGCTCTGGGCGACTCAGATTTTCTCAGAAGATGCATCAGCACACCTTGGTGTCATCTCCCTGGCCGTGAGCAGCTGGTGCCACCTGCTGAACACAAGAGCTTTTCACTTCAGGAAGGCAGGCTGCAGAAAACAGCTA
This sequence comes from Calidris pugnax, assembly GCF_001431845.1. Classification (NCBI taxonomy): domain Eukaryota; kingdom Metazoa; phylum Chordata; class Aves; order Charadriiformes; family Scolopacidae; genus Calidris; species Calidris pugnax. The sequence continues at coordinate 1,752,397 of NW_015090770.1, read as the reverse complement.
GAGCAGAGCTTGTCCCAGAGAAGCGATGGCCTGTCTGCCCAGGACAGATCCCTGGAGGCTGTCACAGGGAGGCTTTGCATCCCATCAGAGTCGTTAGTATGCAGACCAGATTCGGTAGGTAATTTATAATCCAGATTGAGGAAAAATAATTTCTCACCCGAAAAGTCAAATCTGGCTGAGATTGGACTGTATTTCACATATAACAGAATCAGCAGAGAACTGCAATGAGCCAGGAGAACTTCAGTATATTTTTAACAGCCTTTGCCAAGTGCAACTTCTATTATTGCACTATACATTTTAATCTTAGAAGCACAGCCTGTTAAATCTGTTTGTTTAAAAATTTGTCATTGTTATAACATGAATTTATTCAGTTTTTCTGTTTGAACGATTTTGTCTGCGACAGGATCTGCGAGCACGAGATACAATGTCTTCAGTCTAAAAATACCACAAGGCATTTCTTGGAGGATATAATTTTTTATAGATTGTGTCATATCAGTTAGTGAAAAGCAAGCAAGAAAATCCTAGGAAAAAAAGAATGTCTCCACATCCTTTTAAATCCTTTTGTGCTTTGCTGAGTGAAAGCATATGCTGGTACAGGCTACTGGCACACATTAGACTGTACAAATTGCCTTTCAAGTGCATGATGAAGTTCCAGAACAAGCTTACTAATAATTTATAGCTTAGTTTGTAATCAGTACAATTTACCTCTTTCTCTATTTTTAAGTGCTTAAAGGACTTCACTGAGCTCACAGAAACCTCTTCTTTAAGGAATTTGAGTGCTCAACCTATGTGAAAAGCATTAAAAGTGTCAAGCAGTGGAGGAAGAGAATTCATGAGCTACAGAACTGCTGTCCCAGCTGGTACCTCCCCATCAATGGCGAAACCAGGAAGGAGGAACTTTCTTGGTTAAGTTTCCTGAAGGATTACATCTTGTTTACCTGACACTTTCTGTTTGAAGTGTCACAAAACAAAGGGGTTTCTTGATAAACTGTACCTGCTTTACCTAATAACACATCCCTCTGAAGCCAGTTTTTCACACCCAGGCTTTGAAGAAGTAATGAATACATCATCTGCTACACTTTCTCTCCCCAGAAGGAAAGGAGGGAGGTAAAAACTGACACTTTCTGCTCCTTCCTTTCTGCTGCAGGGCTCAGTCATAACTACACCTTTAATAAAGCCCATGTAAAATGCAGATTTCCCTGAGCCTTCTTCATGTCTGCGGTCTGTATATGACACAGCGTGGGACACAGATCAGATTCAGACCTGCGGAGTAACAACAGGAGAAACTCATGTGAAACTGTGAGGAATGCTGTTTGCGGTTTTGCCCGCTCAGACATCCCTTCGGGGTAATGGATCTTGACAAAGGAACACCTGCCTGCCATCTCCCACTCGGAGTGTGGGCTGCCAAAGACAGCTCAGGCACGGCTGGCAATGGCACAGCCAGGCTGGCACGGAGCTGGGGATTCAGCTGGTCAGAAGCCACTTTCCTCAAGCCAAGTTATTGCCAAGGAGCAATGACAGCATCTTGCCTCTCTGCAAGGCTACGCCTCCCAGCTCCTGCTGAGCTTCTGCTTAGCCTTTTCTTTGAAAATGGAAAATATGTCCTGAAGAGCTCCCTCTGAAGAGCTCCTATCACCTGTTTTCAGCACGTGCTTTCAGCAAAGAGCTGAGGCTCTGAAACGAAGATCTGGATTTGGGGAAGTGCTGCCTTCAAAGCGCTGGAAAGGTCAGTGAAAAGTGTGTTAACAGCAGAATCAGTGCTGAATCCAGAGTGTCCTGAACCCCCCCATTAGCAGCCACAACACAAGTTTTGCACTTGAAGACATGCACTGGGTGACTTCACTCTTCATGAGCAGCTGCAGAATAAAACCAAGCTCCAGAAATTGCACAGTATTGTGGAAGGACCTTACTAAGCCAAAATTGGCTTCCTTTACCCAATGCTTCTCTCTTCGTAGCAATGTGTACCCTAAAACTGAATGACTTGAGGCATAGAACAATTAATTGTTTGGACTGGGGAAAGACATAGGTGGGTTTTATAAAATCCAAAGGGACTGAGAAAAACTTGAGGAAATAAGACAACTTTGGAGTAAGCTGGCACTGCTGCTCACAAACACAAAATCCCCACCAAGAGGAACATGAGGTCACAGTAAACTCAGCAGATTCAAAGCTCACCTCAGCCACTTGGTCGCATCCCTGTGACACAGATCCCACGGGCTATACCTGAGCTTTCACTACTGTCTGTCCAAAAGGAATGACAGGCGACATCTCAGCTTGACCATTAGACCCCGACACAAGCATGCTGACAGTCTGTCTTCGGCCAGCTGTACCAAACTGCACGGTGTAGTTACAAACTACTCCTTATCACTGTGCACAAGTAGTTTTAGAAAGTGTTTTCCCTCTGCCCCTGCTCCAGTTCATTGCTGGCAAGTGCCAGCCCAGAGTACAGACCAGGGGAAAAAGCAATATTCATCCTAAGATTATTTTTCAAATCTTGGAAAGCTTGAAAATCCTCAGAAGATTCCGTCTTTTTAGTTAAAGTCCTACTCTGTACCCCAGAAGCTACCTCTCCAGCAGTAAGGATGCTGAATGAAGCCTCCAGGGCTGTGTACAGCAGCTCTTCCTCTAAGCTCTTAGTGGCCTCTGCTGGCCAGGACTGAGATCCTGGCATCTGTATAAGAGTTAGTCCTGCATCCAGTGAAGAGTTAGAGATATTTCTTCTGTCACCCAAACCTTTGGTAAGTGATGAAGGTACATAAGTGGTATGTAAGGGTATAAGTGGAATATTGAGATTGGTACTCAAGGGTGAATGTCCTTCATTATGGATAAAAAGAGAAGTGCATAGAAAAGTAAGCAAATGCATAGCACTGAGGAGAGTAAGTCACTAGAAACACATCACTTGCTGTTGCAAACTAATTTGGCTCCATTATATTCAGTGGAGCCAAATTAATACAGAGCAGCTGATTGTCTGACCTGAAGTTCAACATATATAACACTATTAAATCCCATTTCCAAGAGTGGAAACTGGGGTAGAGAAGTTAAACAACTGGGGGTAATACAATGAGGAATCCTGGCCGGTCTCTGGTTTCCAGCCAATGTTTCCAGTGTATTTGTGGCCCTGGTCTAATTCCGAAAGCAGGAGAGAGAGTGTTACTGAATCAGGGAAGTCAGTGCTACGACTGGGCTTGTGCCAACTGCAGTCATTGTATACTGCTCTCATGCTTAGACTTCTAAGGTTTAAAAAATACCAAACCACACAACCTCCAAATGAAGATAATATTTTTTTGCTTTAGGAAAAAGGTAGCAGCTGGGATAATCTCGCTGCTTTATGAGTTTCATTTCTGATGGCAAATTCTGTTAATTCTCAGGGTAAATTCAATTGTTGCATATTAAATGCTCACAAACAGGTGTTTAGGAAGTGACATTTCGGCATGACCACTTGGAGCTCTGGATATCAAATCCTTATGCTTTCATTGTGTTTACACTGGAAAAACCATTTCCCTGCCACTCAGTTTCTAAAACTTCAGGCTCACTACCTTCATTTATGGCCATCCTTTACCAGGTGAAATTTAACACACAGGATACTTAAGGAACAGAACAATTTTTTTTTCCTGAGGAAGTATTTGTCAATGAGAGAATAAATTCTCCCCCTGCAGAGGGAAAGCACAAGTGTCTGTAGTTTCTCACAAGTGGGAAGGAAGGAGGGACACTGTCACAGGGTGAGACAGTCTCCTTAACCCAGGCAGGGAACGTTATTAGCAGAAGGACTATACTAATTTTTGTACTTTGTACTTTTTGTACAGTGCTATCCTACTGCATACTTTGGTAGACTCTGAAAGGACTTGAGATTGGGAAAAAAAACCAGTAAGAAATGAGCTACCTGCTGTCCTGAAAATAAGAATTTGTATCTCTGTGTCATAGCACACTGTGTTACAGAGGAACCATGTTCAGCTTTTCCAGGAGTACTGTGTGATTTTCGTTGGTGTTTTTCAGTAATGCTTTTTCTTATAGAAAATTGAAGTCAGATCAAAGTGCAGAAAATACATCCACTGGAGGGCAGGCCTGAATCTGGCAGGACATGCTGAAAAGGTCTGGAAGGAAAGTTAAAAAAGTTACATCCTGCTGAATGGAACCTCTCATGAGTCAATCAGGACTCAACAGTTAAGAACTGGGAGACAATCTTTTTTTCTGAATTAATAGTTTAATGACTTTGGAAGTATAGTCTATAAAATGAAGGCTCTAATAAGAAGGGTGTAACAAGGGTTCATGTGTAATTGAAGGGTCCTAGATGAAGCCTCTGACTTTGACTTATAATTAAGATAAACCTATCATGACAATTATTAGTTGAAGTCAGCAAAACCCAACAGGACTTTCAGCTGATCAGGCAGCTACCAACTGAATTCAGTGGAATTGAATTCTGAGGCTGAACTTGGCCCACAGGTTTCATGTGTTCTCACAGCAGCACTACCTTCCAGCACGGGCACACAGGACTTGTGGCCGGAGCTCGCTGGGGTGAAAGGTGCCTCACAGGAGGTCCTCCCTGTGCCTGTGCATGCAGTCCAGAGGCACATCTCATGTGCACAAGCTCCACCTCAGACTCACAGGTACACCAGACCCTGGGCATGCTCAGGAGAAGAACTGTTGTGGGTGGGCACCTGATGCCCCACTCCTTGGACTCCCAATCTGTGCATTCTCCACTGCCAGGTCCCCTACTACTGTGGAGACGGCTCAGCTTCAGAGTTAATTACACATCACTGGATCAAATACTTCACACTGTACTTTTTTCTAGCATGGACTGAGTTTGGCTCAGCAGTTTGAGATGCTAGACATTTGACAATCCAGATATCATGTTCTGCTTTGAGTGCCGTCAAAATCAGAACAAAAGGAAAGAGTTTACTTCATGTGGCAGCTGAAGATCCCATATGTAATGCTGCCAGACTTTGTCAACAGTTTTCTTTCAGACAAAGTGAAAACACCATTTTCTCTTTGCAGTTTTCATGGGAGCATATTAAATGAACTTCCTCCTTTCATCAGTGACTCACTCCCGGAAAGGCTATTTCACAAATAGTATCTCCATTCCAAAGAAAACAAGATGTTCCCTCTTACATTACTGAAGTAGCTGCAGACAAACTAAAATACATTAAGTCAAAAGATTTCAAAATGCATTAGTTACGTAGCTCAGAGACAGTTAGCTTTTTGTCAAATAGTTTTCTGATATGAATCACTGCCTTTTAATGAAATCACTGAAGCCAAATTCTAAAATTGACTAGAAATTCTGGGTGGCTGGCTGGAGACAGCTTACAATCACATGTTGTCCATAAGTTCATATCCCTCTTGTGGTGTCTAATGTTGGTCACACAAAATATCTATAGCCTTTTTTTGAAAATCTTGCCCAAACAGGACACAGCTAACAGGGTTAAACAGAAACTTATACAGTTCCATAGAAATTCTTTCAGCATTTGAAAGCTGGTCTAAATCAGAACCAGGATCTAAATCAGAACATCTCCACTCCAAGATTGCTAACAGCCATTAAGATATCTGTTCAAGTCTATAGCTGCAGATTTTACATAAATTAGTATCTTGGTCACACAAAATATCTATAGCCTTTTTTTTTAAAATCTTGCCCAAACAGGACCCAGCTAACAGGGTTAAACAGAAACTTACACAGTTCTATAGAAATTCTTTTAGCATTTGAAAGCTGGTCTAAATCAGAACCAGGATCTAAATCAGAACATCTCCACTCCAAGATTGCTAACAGCCATTAAGATATCTGTTCAAGTCTATAGCTGCAGATTTTACATAAATTAGTATCTGTTTTCTGCAATGTGGACTTACCTGGAGATGTGAATAAGGGGATGATGATACAGGTAGTTCCATTAATAATGATTACTGATGTGTTTAGAGTTGGGCTGCTGCTGATAATATCATCAAAGAAAAGATGCTAAGAATTCCTCAAACATACAGTTGGAAACAGGTTATCTTGACTGTACAGGTCTGAAAAGCAGTCAAGCCTTTCTTGCTGAAAAACATCAGAAGTATAACCATATTTTTAAGCAAAGAGAAAAGAGAGGAATACTTTTAGAAGAAACAAAACATCTCCCTGGCACTGTCTAGTATAACATAAGAAAATGCAAAGCTGTCATGTTATATGTCAGTCACAGGAAGAACGTATTTAAAAAGACTTTTCTGGGGAGTATTTGTTAAAGGCAGGACTCTTTAAAGCATTCAGTGGTTTAAGTGTTACAAGTGACTAGGAATCTTTCCAGCTGAAGGACAGTCCATTACAGCCAAGGAGCCTCCTGCCATCTGGCTACCATGGGTGAAGACAAAGGACCAGTAATTCCAATATTATATTGAGCGATAAAAATAAAACATTATTGGGGTCTTCTCCATAAAACTTCAGGTTTGTCCTACTGTTGGCAGTGTAAGAATTTGCCTCAGGTATACTATCTGTAAATAGGCTTCCAAGAGTGCTCCTGCTTCCAAGAAGGCATATTCCATTGCTGTCAGTGGAAAGCTTTGTTTTATTAGACTTCTTTTGGGTATTTACGTACACGGTTTCTGTTATAAATAGCAAGTGCCACAAATACTCAAAGGGAACAAGATAAGAGATAGGTAAATGCAGAAATTATGAAACCAAACAAGAGTCCAGACATATGCAAGGCTTTCCAGTGCTGAGCTGTACATAAATGACTTCTAACTGATCTGAGTTCTGCTTGCAGGTTAAACAAGTAATTGCTGATGTAAATAGTTATTTTTGACTCTGTGTAACCATGTCTGGATTTCTTTACTTTCAGGGGTCTGAAATCAGATTGCAAACATCACTTCCTCACATTTACATACTTTAACAGAGACAGACTAGTATATTCACTTGTCTTAAAGATGAGAGACTATCATGACCTCTTGCATGGTCAATGTGTTCAGTTTCATCCAGTCACTTTCCCTTAAAGCCAAAAAATCTGGTGATTAAACACAGGCAACTCTTTCCATCACAGATGGCTCCCTTTGTTTTCTTTATCAACATTTTATCAGACTTGGATTGTTCTGAA
>NW_015090770.1:1693993-1744125 GCF_001431845.1 Calidris pugnax | reverse complement strand
AATTCTATGAAACCGCCACGTTCTCTTGAGCATTTTTTGTTCCTTTGCTGACAGCTCTTTACCTTGTAAATATACAATTCCTTTCCAGGGCTAAAGTGGTTCTAGGAACTTTGAAAAATTACAGAAATAATATAAAATTTCTTTAAACTTCAGCTCATGCTACTTAAAATTTTAAAAGCTGCACAAAAGCAAAAGAGGAGTAGAAGTGAAAAATTACTTGTATCACAACAGGTTACACAGCCAGCTCTTCTCAAACAAAATACTGTGCTCATGAGAACAAGATAAATCAATAGCCGCAGAGACCTGGGTTGACTCTGCTTGTGATGGATAGCAGTTACCCTTTAAAGAATAAGTTTCCTGCGGTTTTTTTAAATGTCAGAGGAAATACTGAATCACCAATCAAGAGGACAACTTAAGACCTATCAATTTCCTATTGGGGAAAGTACGATCTTGACTGCAGCAAACTGCTTTCAAGCACCAGATACCTGAGCCACTTGAGGCCAATCTTATTTCCAGTTATAAGGAAATTTAACAAGCTCTTTCTCCCAATACACACGGGACAGTCACTAAGGTAATGGCCCAAGGCTATTGTTCTGGCTTGTGACAGCCTGCACCTCTGATTTAACTAGACTAGACATCACCGCTGTAGCTCGTTAACACTGTGATAAAAGCATATGTTACAGCTGATTATGACACAGAGATTTTACAGAAACTGCAGGGCTTTGAAAATGTATTAGTACTAAATTTGCTGTCTCTCAAGCTGGCCATGGTAACTAAGGCAACCCACTTTAAAGGTGGGGAGTTATGAAAAACCACTGCCAACGCTTTTTCTTTTAACTATGGAGAATATGCAAAGGAATTAATCTGAAATGCCCATTTAAGCACATACCAATGTGATATCAAAGGGTTTACTGAAGAATGACTTTCTAACTTTCTTGTGGCTTCAGGGTTTGTGACCAGTGTGAAATTCCCACATGAATGCTAGCAAATACTAGAGGTACACTATGTTTTTTTTCCCCGTGCATCCACAGCAAAATAGAAAACACTTACGTAAGGTTAAAACCTTACTCTTGCGTTAACAGAATGACTTCTGTATCAAGACCTGATTAAAACAGTAGCCCCTTTTGGCACTCCTTGTCACTTGCCAAGGAATTATCGTTTAGTTTCCTCTGGGTTCAGACTCTCCATCCATGCACTGTTCACTCTGTTAAGGAAAGCAATATCCAGGCTCTGCCTATCACAGGGCAAAACCCTTGTATCTACTCCTACTGCCTGTTCTCAAGCAAACACTCCCACCGACTCTGGTGTGCATTTCCCCAGGGAGAGCTGTGGCTCCTTTATTCTGTCCCAAAATTAAATATGACCTGAGCAGCTAAAATGAGCCTCTATTACATTGTTCAGCAAGATTTTTACAAGGGCAAGGGGTAATGGCTTCAAACTGGAAAAGAGTAGATTTAGATTAGATATCAGGAAGAGATTCTTTGCTGTGAGGGTGGTGAGGCACTGGAACAGGTTGCCCAGGGAAGCTGTGGCTGCCCCATCCCTGGAGGTGTTCAAGGCCAGGCTGGATGGGGCTTTGAGCAACCTGCTCTAGGGGGAGGTGTCCCTGCCCAGGGCAGGGGGGTTGGAACTAGAAGATCTTTAAAGTACCTTCCAACCCCACCCATTCTGTGACACTGTATATTATTCTGGCTGGAAATGTGTAATTTGGTCTTGATGATCTCTATGGTCCCTTCCAACTCTAAAAATTCAGTGAAATTCAGTGAAATACGGCTGCACAGATGAGGCACGAGGAAGTCAAAGAATACAAAGCGCAATCTGTGACGGCAGCAGAGGGAGAGAAAAAATAAACTTCCCTTACAGCGAGGACAGCATTTTCCAGTGCTCCCGGGGACGGCCCGCCTGTTGAAGCTGACACTTTGCTGGCTCTGGGCGACTCAGATTTTCTCAGAAGATGCATCAGCACACCTTGGTGTCATCTCCCTGGCCGTGAGCAGCTGGTGCCACCTGCTGAACACAAGAGCTTTTCACTTCAGGAAGGCAGGCTGCAGAAAACAGCTAGAGCAGAGCTTGTCCCAGAGAAGCGATGGCCTGTCTGCCCAGGACAGATCCCTGGAGGCTGTCACAGGGAGGCTTTGCATCCCATCAGAGTCGTTAGTATGCAGACCAGATTCGGTAGGTAATTTATAATCCAGATTGAGGAAAAATAATTTCTCACCCGAAAAGTCAAATCTGGCTGAGATTGGACTGTATTTCACATATAACAGAATCAGCAGAGAACTGCAATGAGCCAGGAGAACTTCAGTATATTTTTAACAGCCTTTGCCAAGTGCAACTTCTATTATTGCACTATACATTTTAATCTTAGAAGCACAGCCTGTTAAATCTGTTTGTTTAAAAATTTGTCATTGTTATAACATGAATTTATTCAGTTTTTCTGTTTGAACGATTTTGTCTGCGACAGGATCTGCGAGCACGAGATACAATGTCTTCAGTCTAAAAATACCACAAGGCATTTCTTGGAGGATATAATTTTTTATAGATTGTGTCATATCAGTTAGTGAAAAGCAAGCAAGAAAATCCTAGGAAAAAAAGAATGTCTCCACATCCTTTTAAATCCTTTTGTGCTTTGCTGAGTGAAAGCATATGCTGGTACAGGCTACTGGCACACATTAGACTGTACAAATTGCCTTTCAAGTGCATGATGAAGTTCCAGAACAAGCTTACTAATAATTTATAGCTTAGTTTGTAATCAGTACAATTTACCTCTTTCTCTATTTTTAAGTGCTTAAAGGACTTCACTGAGCTCACAGAAACCTCTTCTTTAAGGAATTTGAGTGCTCAACCTATGTGAAAAGCATTAAAAGTGTCAAGCAGTGGAGGAAGAGAATTCATGAGCTACAGAACTGCTGTCCCAGCTGGTACCTCCCCATCAATGGCGAAACCAGGAAGGAGGAACTTTCTTGGTTAAGTTTCCTGGAGGATTACATCTTGTTTACCTGACACTTTCTGTTTGAAGTGTCACAAAACAAAGGGGTTTCTTGATAAACTGTACCTGCTTTACCTAATAACACATCCCTCTGAAGCCAGTTTTTCACACCCAGGCTTTGAAGAAGTAATGAATACATCATCTGCTACACTTTCTCTCCCCAGAAGGAAAGGAGGGAGGTAAAAACTGACACTTTCTGCTCCTTCCTTTCTGCTGCAGGGCTCAGTCATAACTACACCTTTAATAAAGCCCATGTAAAATGCAGATTTCCCTGAGCCTTCTTCATGTCTGCGGTCTGTATATGACACAGCGTGGGACACAGATCAGATTCAGACCTGCGGAGTAACAACAGGAGAAACTCATGTGAAACTGTGAGGAATGCTGTTTGTGGTTTTGCCCGCTCAGACATCCCTTCGGGGTAATGGATCTTGACAAAGGAACACCTGCCTGCCATCTCCCACTCGGAGTGTGGGCTGCCAAAGACAGCTCAGGCACGGCTGGCAATGGCACAGCCAGGCTGGCACGGAGCTGGGGATTCAGCTGGTCAGAAGCCACTTTCCTCAAGCCAAGTTATTGCCAAGGAGCAATGACAGCATCTTGCCTCTCTGCAAGGCTACGCCTCCCAGCTCCTGCTGAGCTTCTGCTTAGCCTTTTCTTTGAAAATGGAAAATATGTCCTGAAGAGCTCCCTCTGAAGAGCTCCTATCACCTGTTTTCAGCACGTGCTTTCAGCAAAGAGCTGAGGCTCTGAAACGAAGATCTGGATTTGGGGAAGTGCTGCCTTCAAAGCGCTGGAAAGGTCAGTGAAAAGTGTGTTAACAGCAGAATCAGTGCTGAATCCAGAGTGTCCTGAACCCCCCCATTAGCAGCCACAACACAAGTTTTGCACTTGAAGACATGCACTGGGTGACTTCACTCTTCATGAGCAGCTGCAGAATAAAACCAAGCTCCAGAAATTGCACAGTATTGTGGAAGGACCTTACTAAGCCAAAATTGGCTTCCTTTACCCAATGCTTCTCTCTTCGTAGCAATGTGTACCCTAAAACTGAATGACTTGAGGCATAGAACAATTAATTGTTTGGACTGGGGAAAGACATAGGTGGGTTTTATAAAATCCAAAGGGACTGAGAAAAACTTGAGGAAATAAGACAACTTTGGAGTAAGCTGGCACTGCTGCTCACAAACACAAAATCCCCACCAAGAGGAACATGAGGTCACAGTAAACTCAGCAGATTCAAAGCTCACCTCAGCCACTTGGTCGCATCCCTGTGACACAGATCCCACGGGCTATACCTGAGCTTTCACTACTGTCTGTCCAAAAGGAATGACAGGCGACATCTCAGCTTGACCATTAGACCCCGACACAAGCATGCTGACAGTCTGTCTTCGGCCAGCTGTACCAAACTGCACGGTGTAGTTACAAACTACTCCTTATCACTGTGCACAAGTAGTTTTAGAAAGTGTTTTCCCTCTGCCCCTGCTCCAGTTCATTGCTGGCAAGTGCCAGCCCAGAGTACAGACCAGGGGAAAAAGCAATATTCATCCTAAGATTATTTTTTAAATCTTGGAAAGCTTGAAAATCCTCAGAAGATTCCGTCTTTTTAGTTAAAGTCCTACTCTGTACCCCAGAAGCTACCTCTCCAGCAGTAAGGATGCTGAATGAAGCCTCCAGGGCTGTGTACAGCAGCTCTTCCTCTAAGCTCTTAGTGGCCTCTGCTGGCCAGGACTGAGATCCTGGCATCTGTATAAGAGTTAGTCCTGCATCCAGTGAAGAGTTAGAGATATTTCTTCTGTCACCCAAACCTTTGGTAAGTGATGAAGGTACATAAGTGGTATGTAAGGGTATAAGTGGAATATTGAGATTGGTACTCAAGGGTGAATGTCCTTCATTATGGATAAAAAGAGAAGTGCATAGAAAAGTAAGCAAATGCATAGCACTGAGGAGAGTAAGTCACTAGAAACACATCACTTGCTGTTGCAAACTAATTTGGCTCCATTATATTCAGTGGAGCCAAATTAATACAGAGCAGCTGATTGTCTGACCTGAAGTTCAACATATATAACACTATTAAATCCCATTTCCAAGAGTGGAAACTGGGGTAGAGAAGTTAAACAACTGGGGGTAATACAATGAGGAATCCTGGCCGGTCTCTGGTTTCCAGCCAATGTTTCCAGTGTATTTGTGGCCCTGGTCTAATTCCGAAAGCAGGAGAGAGAGTGTTACTGAATCAGGGAAGTCAGTGCTACGACTGGGCTTGTGCCAACTGCAGTCATTGTATACTGCTCTCATGCTTAGACTTCTAAGGTTTAAAAAATACCAAACCACACAACCTCCAAATGAAGATAATATTTTTTTGCTTTAGGAAAAAGGTAGCAGCTGGGATAATCTCGCTGCTTTATGAGTTTCATTTCTGATGGCAAATTCTGTTAATTCTCAGGGTAAATTCAATTGTTGCATATTAAATGCTCACAAACAGGTGTTTAGGAAGTGACATTTCGGCATGACCACTTGGAGCTCTGGATATCAAATCCTTATGCTTTCATTGTGTTTACACTGGAAAAACCATTTCCCTGCCACTCAGTTTCTAAAACTTCAGGCTCACTACCTTCATTTATGGCCATCCTTTACCAGGTGAAATTTAACACACAGGATACTTAAGGAACAGAACAATTTTTTTTTCCTGAGGAAGTATTTGTCAATGAGAGAATAAATTCTCCCCCTGCAGAGGGAAAGCACAAGTGTCTGTAGTTTCTCACAAGTGGGAAGGAAGGAGGGACACTGTCACAGGGTGAGACAGTCTCCTTAACCCAGGCAGGGAACGTTATTAGCAGAAGGACTATACTAATTTTTGTACTTTGTACTTTTTGTACAGTGCTATCCTACTGCATACTTTGGTAGACTCTGAAAGGACTTGAGATTGGGAAAAAAAACCAGTAAGAAATGAGCTACCTGCTGTCCTGAAAATAAGAATTTGTATCTCTGTGTCATAGCACACTGTGTTACAGAGGAACCATGTTCAGCTTTTCCAGGAGTACTGTGTGATTTTCGTTGGTGTTTTTCAGTAATGCTTTTTCTTATAGAAAATTGAAGTCAGATCAAAGTGCAGAAAATACATCCACTGGAGGGCAGGCCTGAATCTGGCAGGACATGCTGAAAAGGTCTGGAAGGAAAGTTAAAAAAGTTACATCCTGCTGAATGGAACCTCTCATGAGTCAATCAGGACTCAACAGTTAAGAACTGGGAGACAATCTTTTTTTCTGAATTAATAGTTTAATGACTTTGGAAGTATAGTCTATAAAATGAAGGCTCTAATAAGAAGGGTGTAACAAGGGTTCATGTGTAATTGAAGGGTCCTAGATGAAGCCTCTGACTTTGACTTATAATTAAGATAAACCTATCATGACAATTATTAGTTGAAGTCAGCAAAACCCAACAGGACTTTCAGCTGATCAGGCAGCTACCAACTGAATTCAGTGGAATTGAATTCTGAGGCTGAACTTGGCCCACAGGTTTCATGTGTTCTCACAGCAGCACTACCTTCCAGCACGGGCACGCAGGACTTGTGGCCGGAGCTCGCTGGGGTGAAAGGTGCCTCACAGGAGGTCCTCCCTGTGCCTGTGCATGCAGTCCAGAGGCACATCTCATGTGCACAAGCTCCACCTCAGACTCACAGGTACACCAGACCCTGGGCATGCTCAGGAGAAGAACTGTTGTGGGTGGGCACCTGATGGCCCACTCCTTGGACTCCCAATCTGTGCATTCTCCACTGCCAGGTCCCCTACTACTGTGGAGACGGCTCAGCTTCAGAGTTAATTACACATCACTGGATCAAATACTTCACACTGTACTTTTTTCTAGCATGGACTGAGTTTGGCTCAGCACTTTGAGATGCTAAACATTTGACAATCCAGATATCATGTTCTGCTTTGAGTGCCGTCAAAATCAGAACAAAAGGAAAGAGTTTACTTCATGTGGCAGCTGAAGATCCCATATGTAATGCTGCCAGACTTTGTCAACAGTTTTCTTTCAGACAAAGTGAAAACACCATTTTCTCTTTGCAGTTTTCATGGGAGCATATTAAATGAACTTCCTCCTTTCATCAGTGACTCACTCCCGGAAAGGCTATTTCACAAATAGTATCTCCATTCCAAAGAAAACAAGATGTTCCCTCTTACATTACTGAAGTAGCTGCAGACAAACTAAAATACATTAAGTCAAAAGATTTCAAAATGCATTAGTTACATAGCTCAGAGACAGTTAGCTTTTTGTCAAATAGTTTTCTGATATGAATCACTGCCTTTTAATGAAATCACTGAAGCCAAATTCTAAAATTGACTAGAAATTCTGGGTGGCTGGCTGGAGACAGCTTACAATCACATGTTGTCCATAAGTTCATATCCCTCTTGTGGTGTCTAATGTTGGTCACACAAAATATCTATAGCCTTTTTTTTTAAAATCTTGCCCAAACAGGACCCAGCTAACAGGGTTAAACAGAAACTTACACAGTTCTATAGAAATTCTTTTAGCATTTGAAAGCTGGTCTAAATCAGAACCAGGATCTAAATCAGAATATCTCCACTCCAAGATTGCTAACAGCCATTAAGATATCTGTTCAAGCCTATAGCTGCAGATTTTACATAAATTAGTATCTGTTTTCTGCAATGTGGACTTACCTGGAGATGTGAATAAGGGGATGATGATACAGGTAGTTCCATTAATAATGATTACTGATGTGTTTAGAGTTGGGCTGCTGCTGATAATATCATCAAAGAAAAGATGCTAAGAATTCCTCAAACATACAGTTGGAAACAGGTTATCTTGACTGTACAGGTCTGAAAAGCAGTCAAGCCTTTCTTGCTGAAAAACATCAGAAGTATAACCATATCTTTAAGCAAAGAGAAAAGAGAGGAATACTTTTAGAAGAAACAAAATATCTCCCTGGCACCATCTAGTATAACATAGGAAAATGCAAAGCTGTCATGTTATACGTCAGTCACAGGAAGAACGTATTTAAAAAGACTTTTCTGGGGAGTATTTGTTAAAGGCAGGACTCTTTAAAGCATTCAGTGGTTTAAGTGTTACAAGTGACTAGGAATCTTTCCAGCTGAAGGACAGTCCATTACAGCCAAGGAGCCTCCTGCCATCTGGCTACCATGGGTGAAGACAAAGGACCAGTAATTCCAATATTATATTGAGCGATAAAAATAAAACATTATTGGGGTCTTCTCCATAAAATTTCAGGTTTGTCCTACTGTGTAAGAATTTGCCTCAGGTATTCTACCTGTAAATAGGCCTTCCAAGAGTGCTCCTGCTTCCAAGAAGGCATGATTCCATTGCTGTCAGTGGAAAGCTTTGTTTTATTAGACTTCTGTTGGGTATTTACGTACACTGTTTCTGTTATAAATAGCAAGTGCCACAAATACTCAAACTGAACAAGATAAGAGATAGGTAAATGCAGAAATTATGAAACCAAACAAGAGTCCAGACATATGCAAGGCTTTCCAGTGCTGAGCTGTACATAAATGACTTCTAACTGATCTGAGTTCTGCTTGCAGGTTAAACAAGTAATTGCTGATGTAAATAGTTATTTTTGACTCTGTGTCACCATGTCTGGATTTCTTTACTTTCAGGGGTCTGAAATCAGATTGCAAACATCACTTCCTCACATTTACATACTTTAACAGAGACAGACTAGTATATTCACTTGTCTTAAAGATGAGAGACTATCATGACCTCTTGCATGGTCAATGTGTTCAGTTTCATCCAGTCACTTTCCCTTAAAGCCAAAAAATCTGGTGATTAAACACAGGCAACTCTTTCCATCACAGATGGCTCCCTTTGTTTTCTTTATCAACATTTTATCAGACTTGGATTGTTCTGAACTGATGAAGAGGATCTTTGTGAAAATAGGTTTTCAACTGAGACATTCTCATGGACTTTATCTATTCTCAGTTCATGATTTTGGGAAGCACTTTCTTCCACTATCTATCCCCCCTACCTTGAATATTTATTTTAATCTGCCACTATCTATCCCCCCTACCTTGAATATTTTTTTTTTAATCTAATACATAAAATCCACTTTAGCAGTGACATTCAATTGTACATCAATCTCCAACTCCTAGAACAGACACCTCACTTAAATAATGACCATAATCACAGTAAGAATTCATCATTTCTTCCCCAAAAGTACATGAACAGCTTTACTTCTCCTGTGTGAGATGTCATCAGTACACAGGGTGGGAAATTTTGACATCTTTCAGGGTACTCACAGAGTTATGTCACCACGTTTCATTAAAAAGATTTTCACTGGTAGGTTTGAGGGGTTGGAAGAGTAAATAGGACAGTTGTGCTTTTCCATTGGCTCCTCCCTGATATTTTTCCACTGTTTTTTCGTTATTTTTAGAGTGATTAGTATAAATTAGTAATGGTGCTCTGTCCCTTTGGGAGTCTAACACACTCCAGAGCAATAAGCGCAAACAACCTGTGGGGTCTGAGAGACTGAAAGGAGGACTGTCCACAATCAGTCAGTTGCTGCAATGCCTGAGGTTAAAGATTCCTTTGTTTGCATTCTGGCACAGCTCTTTGGCTCAAACCTATGGAGATACTTGGACCCTTCCCTGCCAGGGGCATCAAAGGAAGTTATAGTTACTTGAATTCCTTGCCATCTGCTCCCTCAGTGATTCGCAGCAGCATCCGATGCCATTATAAACACACAGGATTTAACAGAGAACATTTAACAGCATTTAACAGCAGAACAAAGTAAAGGCTTTCCAAGGAAAGCAAGCTACTGTCAGGCCCCTCGTGTGTAACCCCAGCCCAGCAGGATGAAGTGATCTTTCAGGCACCAAGTTCCAACCTATCACCTTAAATATAGGATTATGTCGATGGCAAATATTTAATGTAGCAAGAAACGTATTAACCTAAAAGGGCAAATACTAAAGCTATTGATGTCAGTGACAAGACAAAATCCTTGTTGTTTTCAGCCAAGGCAGATCAGAGCCAAAACTTCTAAATAAAATTCAGTATGTCACTTTTGCAAAACTAACTTTCCTTTTATCTGCCTATTGGTATAAACAGAATCTTATAAATAATACATCAGGATAATTAATCCAACAATGGCTAGACATAGCCACAATTATCACACCCATTCCCAATGTGACCAGGAATTTCTTCTGACCAACACAGTGTTTGAGTCTCCAAAGGAAATGGAAGAAAAGTAGTTTTAATGTTAACACAGACTCTGCTGTTTAGTTTAATTCTTATAGAGGTATTCTGCTACTCCCTTACTGTGCCATCTTTGGACCAGAAAGCATCAAGATGACAGCCAGTAATTTCAAACAACACTGTCAGGCAGAAAGAACCAAATATATCTTAATATGATGATTTTTCAGAAGCTCGATTTTGCCCATAAAAACAGGATCAGACCCTTAATCAGTCTTCAGGTGAAGCTGGATCATCTTTATTGATACCAGGAGAGAAATACCAGTTTTAGGACATCAGCAGTACAGTACATCTCACAATGGCTGGTGCTGTTATAAACATCTGTTTTGCAGATGATTAAGCAACACAGGTTTTAATTGAATATACTTGAAATTAAGGTTCCAGTTTTCATGATTTCAGAAAAAAGAAAAAGCAAGAGAATGTACTTTGAGCATAACTTGCAGCTCAGAAACCAGAAGTAAAAGAGAAAGAAATGCAGATTGATTAAAAATAATTCAGACACTCTGGAAATCTGTCTCGAGCTTTAAATGTCCACATTTGGCACTACTGAGCACATTGGCTGAAGGTGTGGCCATCAGTCCTGCCTTTTGACACTCATTTGTAACACTGAAATCATATAGACATCTTCTTCCCTCACTTTCTAAATATGAAGTACAAACACCACCACATTAAAAATTCTGTGTGTTCTCAAGAAAGGGCTGGATCAGTTTTACATCAGCTGAAGCTTCACACTGACACCCAGGGGTGCTCTTTCAGACCTCCACTCTTTTTTTTTTCCCCCTGCTGGTTAATTGAGTAATGAGGATGGCTCATTATGTATACCTGTTATTTTTATTCACTGTTACCTTTCAATTCTTAAGATGTCGAGTTGCACTTTAAAATACAGGAGTCTTCGAGCATGTCTCTGCTAAGGTGGGAGGTCTGACTAGCCATCCATGCTGGTTTTAATCAAGGTTGATTTAAATGTGGGCACTGTGAGCCTCCTTGGATGCTGCACATTGATGTTGCTGAGCAGTCTGTACTGAAGCCTGCCTTTTCTGCTGGTACCAGCATTTGAACTGCCCAGTTTAGCTGGAGTCACTCCTCCCACTCCCATTAGTACCATGAATGGAAGCTCACAGCTTCTATATCACCGGCTTTTAGCAAGGCAAGAATGTGACTATACTAAATTGACTGATAGCAAAATAACTGGATAACGTACTGGGAATGGCACTGAAATTGCCCTGGTTCCATAAACCAGTATTTCCAGTGGTGCAGATTCAAAGGGAAGGATGCAGACAGGAAACCCTCACTGCACTAGGACCCCAGAATTGGGGTGTTTCTGGTAGGCAGGTTTGAAAGCCAGCTCATCAGGAGGATCTTCAGCACTTTCCAGGAGGAAGGATCCACTGAGGAAGAGTGCATCCTGAGCTGTATCTGGCCTTCCTGTACCAATATATAGGATGACTGTCTGTGATTGCTGACAGTACCTACACAGGGACATCTGTGCCTGCTGTGCTACCAGAAGTAGCAAGTTTGTGGAAAGGATGCTGCCTGCAGGGAAAGGTGCTTCAGAGGCAGGGAAGCAAAGAGAGAATTGTTTGAAAGCAATTCTCTCTTCATACTTGACGCCCATTTTCAGGGTAACACACAGAGAACTAATCATGCAAATCCAAACTCAAGGGAAATAAGCCTTGGTTTCTTCATCTGGTGCTCTGAAACTCAGCCAACAAGACATGCAACCCATATCCCTGAGGTGACAAAGGGCATTGTTGATTTGTAGGCAATGCCTATTGGATTACTGAAGACTCCACACTGTGAAATGATTATAAACCAGTAATTAGTTGGTGATGGAGGTATAATTTGGTTCACAATTCTGAAGCCAGACAAAATCAACTGATTAAAAATAATCAGTTAACTCAGTCCCTTGAGCAATTAAAAACTCACAGAACCTGACTGAAGTATTTAGAAAGGCTGCCTAACAGCAGGAAAAACTGTAGCCCTTTAAAAATCTGTTCAACGAACAGTAGGATTGGGTCCTGAAAATTTTATTTCTTTAAAGACAGAAGGATGTGCTACTGCTCTTCACCCTGGAGAGCCCTCACTCCCTTAAATGCAGCTTAACTTTGGACCATATAATATGAATGTGCTGCAACTAAATGATGCCTGGCACGAGTGAGCAGCTCATCAAATGTTTTTTTGATGTACCAGTGCTTTGGAAAAATAGTTCCTGCAGGTGTTCTGAAATCACCTGGAGTTTTTCAGCAGCAGCTTGATTTAATTTTCAAGTCCCTGCTGTGGTCATACAGACATAATCCGGGAAGTCCCTCACAAACAATTAGGTTCTGCAGGTATTAAGTGGCACAGCACTGCCCCATCAGATGTGTCCAACTTTTTTTTGGCCAAGTTGTGTGATTTCTAGATCTTTTTTGTGATTGAAGTTATTGCCATGATATTGCACTGGTTTTGATGCATTCAGTTTTCTTAGAAGACACAGAGTGACATAGCCAATGAAAGGATGGAGCAGTACAGCAGTATTTTTGGGAGACTTCTGATGAATTCCAGCTTCATAGAAGTGACAGCTGTTCCTTGAGATGTCCACAAAAACGAAGAATCACAATATGCTTTTGACCAAGTCCTTTGGTCTGTGGGAGCGGTATGAATGGGACTCCATTCCTGGGAATGACAGGAGGGCTCTTCTGAGCGCACGCTGAGACCCTGCTACTGACAATGCCCTGCACCAGAAGGCCCAGTGAAGAACTGTACGTGGCTGTGGCACTGTATTCCTGGTGGCTCTCCAGCACCATACACCAAAGCAGCTACCACTGACCATCCTTTGGCAGCTGGTAGAGCTGGAGGAGATCAGAGAGCTTGCTTAGGCTAGAAAAGGTTGGACTCGATGGTCCCGAGGGTCTCTTCCAACCTCAATGAGTCTATGATTCTATGAAAAGCTGATTCCTGTGCCACCAGACCAAACAGCTATAGACACTGCTCACAGCTTTAAAAGTCCTCTCTGAAGGCTTTTTAAAATTTCAGAAAAAAAAAAAAAAAAAAAAAGCAACCATAAATATTTGATTTTACAACAGAATTGTGAACTGCAGAAAAATGTTGACTTTTTACCTCATTCCTTATTTCTTTTGCTGATAGCAAAGTGTTGAATGACTAGTTTCACTTGTGCCCACTCACAGCAGATGTGCTGTTGCCTTCACTTTCAACTTGATCTACAGCTGCAATAAGCGAGGTTTAAACAGTTCCACTGAAATCCTTAAGCCCGGATTAATTTTGTTGAGAAAGGAGGAACAAGAGTACCAGTGGCCAAAACCAAGTTCTTCAGCAGAAAATTAGCCTTGCTTACAATGAAGACATAAGGGGATGTTTTTTAAAAGGTTAAAAGCAAAAAGGTTCATTACTAAATTAAAACACTTGATTTATCTGTTTAAAGAATGTTTAAGGAACAGACATCATGTGACTGTTAACAGTTAATAATTTTTATTCATTTGTGACAAGCAACCTCTAACTGAGGTCTCACCAGACACAAACCATAGAAACCTTACGTGTAGCTCCTGGATGTGACACGAAATCATTAAAGGACTAGTAAAATATGTTTACCAATTTCCTTCTGAGCTTTCAAAGTAAACAGTGCAGTCAAACTTGCATTTGAAGGATTTAAGGAAAAGAGTGGAATATTTATTCCAGAAGAGTGAAAAATATTCCCCCTGAAGTGTACTTTTCTTCTGAATCCCAAAGTAGATTTGTTGGTGATTCTGTCCCCAGTCTCACAGCTCCATTTTCAACCCTTTCTCATTGTATATTTTGCATTAAATATGTTTTTTCCCCTCCTCTTTCACTCTGCAAGACTCGGATGAAGGCAACATTGAATTCTTCTGCCTCAGTGCTGCTGTCCTTGAGAAAGGAAAAGCAGCTGAAGCTGCAGCAAGGCAGAAGAGGACGGTGCAAGACGTGGACTCTGGTTTGCTACACCCACTGCTGGCAGAGTAGGTGGGACAGGGAGGAATCTCCCTCCCAGATTTGCAATTTCCTCTGCCTTTCCTGCCTTGGAGAGAGGAACTGTAAACAGGCTGCCTTCGTATGGCTCCGAGCAGCTCCCTGCTCCACCCAGGCCTGGAGCATCCCTCACCTCCACTCCTCAGCACCCAGCTCCCTTCTCTCCTGTAGCCATCTCACCCTCACACCATCCCAACTTGCTCTGCTTTCCAGTGCACCTACAGCCTTGCTGCTTTGTGTCAAATAGGAGGGCTAAAGAAGTGGCCATTTATAGGCTACATCCGCTCCCTCGCCCTCTTCTCCAGCAACATAAGCAGCTTTTTGCCTAGGTCCCTAATCATCCATAATCTTCTCCTTCCTGGCTGATTAGCTTCTGTTCTGCCAATTTGATGCTTTTCTTGAACACCCACTCCATCACTCCCTGCTTCTCTAACAGCCTGTGGAGAAAGAAATACTTTTCCTTTTTTTTTTCCTTCATTTTTTCTTTTTCCCCTTTAATCTCTCTTGCTAGCTCAACACTCCCTTCTTCATACTTCTCACTCAAAAATACACATTCTTATTTAGAATATCTATTAACTTCAGGAAAGTGAATTAAACCTCTGAAGAGCTATTTTCTTTCTTTCTTCTTTTTTTTTTTTTTTAAGTTGCAACGTATTGACCCTAAAATATCAAATTTACCAACACCACTACGTAGACACATACATAAAAAGGAAAAACTTCACAGAGTCATCTGAAATAAACACATCAGATCATCACCTATTTCTCTTATTTTGGAATAGCTACCTGTCCAGTTCTGCTGTTACATATCTCCAGTGATAAGACAGAGATAAGACGGAGATTTTGCAGTATTCTTGTCTTAGAGGTACATAGTATTAACTTAAATTTACATGCAGCAACTATTATGAAAGTTGATTTTGAAAGGCAAAGCTAACAAAATCAACTAACTTTACATAATTTTTAAAATTCAAAGCTTTTTTTAGTCAATCTCATTCATTTATAAAATGAACATGTTGGAACCAGAAGGGTATCTTTATCCGTTTTCATCCATCGGTATGACTAAAACATTTTTCTTACCATATGAAAAATCTGCTTTTCACTGCCTTTTTCTTAATCGCTCTGGTGGTTGGCATGGTGGTATCTCAGCTACTCTGATCCCTGTAGAGACCCTGAGGTTTCTGAGATACATTGTACATCTTCACCAGACTTTACTATACACTCTTCTTTCTATTTAGGATTACTCTCTGCAAGATTTATATGGACTACTTGAGAACCACCATCACACTTCACAATGTAACAGTACAAGCACGTTGAGAAAATAGGAAGTTTAACTACCATTACAAGAAGAGGGTTGAAAGCTCGTGTTTTGATGAATATTTTCTCTAGTCGTGCTCATATCGATTGCTTGGCCACAGCAGTTCTGATTCTGAACCAGGGACCAGGCTCCCATCAAGTCCTGCATGTTTGGCAAGAGAATTGGAATTGCTTAGATGAATGACAGAAAACCTGCCCAGAAAAGAGAATCATAAACATGTGGCAAAGAAGAAAAAGCTTTTTGCCTTTCTAACACCTGGCTCTCCCTCGAGTGCGACTGCATAGTGGAGCTTCACCTGGGTCACCAAGGTACGGGGTATTTGCAAGCGTGCAGTCCTATTTCCATAAAAAGATGAGAAACCCGGTATTATGAAGTCTTTAGAGCTGCCATGCATAAATAACACCTTTTTCAAAGGTGTTTTCCAAAGTAAAGAAGGCTTCCTAAATTACTGCCACTAAAAAAAGTATAACCAGCGAAGGTTGGTTATATGTATACATACTAAATATATATGTTAAATATATACATTTTGTTAAAAATATATATATATACACACACACTAAAATACTATAACCAACAAAGTTTATGCAACCTGTTTGCCAGAAACTTTGACTGTTAATTTCTCTTCTATAAGCTGTCCCAAGCTTCAAACTGTATTTTTATAAAGAGTAGTATCACCTTTTCAGATACAGCTACAAGGTTTACAGGCATCAACTAATTTCTTTATTGTCAAATTTGATTAAAAAAGACTACCCAACAAGTAAGGACACAATTATTTTTAAGCCTGGCTAGTCTAAATTGTAGGATGGATCTATATCTTTGATACATGTAATTTATGAATGAGGACTATTTGGACTTGTATTTTTAAGGTATTTGGGTTGGTTTGGCCCAGAAGTGGAAAAGACAGATATTTAGAAGTTCAAAGTAGAAATGTATAATCTGTATGAATAAACTGTGAAATTAATTTGAAAATAAAAAATTCTAGCAATTGGCATTAAAAGCTTTACTTTCAATGGGAGTTTTTCAAAACCTATTTAGAGCAAAGACAATCCATGTTCATTTTCCAATTAAGAGTACAGAGTGGAGTGCACTGGACATAATTTTTCTTTAATTCATTCAGACCAATGTCTACACATGCAGTCAGCAGAATAAATTCTTTTTCCAGTGTAGGAAAGAGAGAAAGATGGTTATGTAGCTGTACCTGTGGAGTTCCCATAACGGTAGGACCTATTTGAAAGCCTGTTATTGATTCTCTGTGTCAATAACTTTTGACAAGTTAGATGCCTTAGAGAAGGGTTAATTAGAACAAAAGAAAGAAAGACCTATAAAAAAGATTACAACTGGCACATTTTATTTTTAAGATTGCTCATTACCATCGTATCTGAGTCTCTAAAGAAAATAAAAAAGTGAGAAAATAGCAATTGTGAGTTGCAGTTAGTATTTGACATATTTTACTTTCCATTTTGGTAAAGATGATACCACCTAAACGGAAGAATTGGGATATAAAGTTATTCCACTCAGCAAGACTCAGCTGTTTATAAACTTTAATGGAAGAAGAGCCAACCAAGCCCCAGGCTAACATTTTGTGCAATGGACCTGTACGAGCAGACATCTTCTTCCCTCACTTTCTAAATATGAAGTACAAACACCACCACATGAAAAATTCTGTGTGTTCTCAAGAAAGGGCTGGATCAGTTTTACATCAGCTGAAGCTTCACACTGACACCCAGGGGTGCTCTTTCAGACCTCCACTCTTTTTTTTTTCCCCCTGCTGGTTAATTGAGTAATGAGGATGGCTCATTATGTATACCTGTTATTTTTATTCACTGTTACCTTTCAATTCTTAAGATGTCGAGTTGCACTTTAAAATGCAGGAGCCTTCGAGCATGTCTCTGCTAAGGTGGGAGGTCTGACTCGCCGTCCATGCTGGTTTTAATCAAGGTTGATTTAAATGTGGGCACTGTGAGCCTCCTTGGATGCTGCACATTGATGTTGCTGAGCAGTCTGTACTGAAGCCTGCCTTTTCTGCTGGTACCAGCATTTGAACTGCCCAGTTTAGCTGGAGTCACTCCTCCCACTCCCATTAGTACCATGAATGGAAGCTCACAGCTTCTATATCACCGGCTTTTAGCAAGGCAAGAATGTGACTATACTAAATTGACTGATAGCAAAATAACTGGATAACGTACTGGGAATGGCACTGAAATTGCCCTGGTTCCATAAACCAGTATTTCCAGTGGTGCAGATTCAAAGGGAAGGATGCAGACAGGAAACCCTCACTGCACTAGGACCCCAGAATTGGGGTGTTTCTGGTAGGCAGGTTTGAAAGCCAGCTCATCAGGAGGATCTTCAGCACTTTCCAGGAGGAAGGATCCACTGAGGAAGAGTGCATCCTGAGCTGTATCTGGCCTTCCTGTACCAATATATAGGATGACTGTCTGTGATTGCTGACAGTACCTACACAGGGACATCTGTGCCTGCTGTGCTACCAGAAGTAGCAAGTTTGTGGAAAGGATGCTGCCTGCAGGGAAAGGTGCTTCAGAGGCAGGGAAGCAAAGAGAGAATTGTTTGAAAGCAATTCTCTCTTCATACTTGACGCCCATTTTCAGGGTACCACACAGAGAACTAATCATGCAAATCCAAACTCAAGGGAAATAAGCCTTGGTTTCTTCATCTGGTGCTCTGAAACTCAGCCAACAAGACATGCAACCCATATCCCTGAGGTGACAAAGGGCATTGTTGATTTGTAGGCAATGCCTATTGGATTACTGAAGACTCCACACTGTGAAATGATTATAAACCAGTAATTAGTTGGTGATGGAGGTATAATTTGGTTCACAATTCTGAAGCCAGACAAAATCAACTGATTAAAAATAATCAGTTAACTCAGTCCCTTGAGCAATTAAAAACTCACAGAACCTGACTGAAGTATTTAGAAAGGCTGCCTAACAGCAGGAAAAACTGTAGCCCTTTAAAAATCTGTTCAACGAACAGTAGGATTGGGTCCTGAAAATTTTATTTCTTTAAAGACAGAAGGATGTGCTACTGCTCTTCACCCTGGAGAGCCCTCACTCCCTTAAATGCAGCTTAACTTTGGACCATATAATATGAATGTGCTGCAACTAAATGATGCCTGGCACGAGTGAGCAGCTCATCAAATGTTTTTTCGATGTACCAGTGCTTTGGAAAAATAGTTCCTGCAGGTGTTCTGAAATCACCTGGAGTTTTTCAGCAGCAGCTTGATTTAATTTTCAAGTCCCTGCTGTGGTCATACAGACATAATCCGGGAAGTCCCTCACAAACAATTAGGTTCTGCAGGTATTAAGTGGCACAGCACTGCCCCATCAGATGTGTCCAACTTTTTTTTGGCCAAGTTGTGTGATTTCTAGATCTTTTAATTAGGTTCTGCAGGTATTAAGTGGCACAGTGTTGCCCCGTCAGATGCGTCCAGCTTTTTTTGGCCAAGTTGTGTGATTTCTAGATCTTTTTTGTGATTGAAGTTATTGCCATGATATTGCACTGGTTTTGATGCATTCAGTTTTCTTAGAAGACACAGAGTGACATAGCCAATGAAAGGATGGAGCAGTACAGCAGTATTTTTGGGAGACTTCTGATGAATTCCAGCTTCATAGAAGTGACAGCTGTTCCTTGAGATGTCCACAAAAACGAAGAATCACAATATGCTTTTGACCAAGTCCTTTGGTCTGTGGGAGCGGTATGAATGGGACTCCATTCCTGGGAATGACAGGAGGGCTCTTCTGAGCGCACGCTGAGACCCTGCTACTGACAATGCCCTGCACCAGAAGGCCCAGTGAAGAACTGTACGTGGCTGTGGCACTGTATTCCTGGTGGCTCTCCAGCACCATACACCAAAGCAGCTACCACTGACCATCCTTTGGCAGCTGGTAGAGCTGGAGGAGATCAGAGAGCTTGCTTAGGCTAGAAAAGGTTGGACTCGATGGTCCCGAGGGTCTCTTCCAACCTCAATGAGTCTATGATTCTATGAAAAGCTGATTCCTGTGCCACCAGACCAAACAGCTATAGACACTGCTCACAGCTTTAAAAGTCCTCTCTGAAGGCTTTTTAAAATTTCAGAAAAAAAAAAAAAAAAACAAAGGTTTTGAGAAGGCTGTCTCATCACTGTATACTGCTAGCTGCAACTGCTTGAAGAAGAAGATTTATTTCAACCAACCACTGTTGGTACTCCGTGTGCAGGCTGACAGCAGAAGAAGCGGAAAACAGAGGAGGAAAAGAAAATTTTTAAACCAATTCTGACTTAAAATAATTTCTATGCAAAACCTAGCTACATCAGTGACAGCTCTGGTTTTCAGAGGTCATAGAGGCCCTCAGCACATCATTTGTGTCTCTCTCTACAGGAACCATATGACTTTTGCAGTTACTGATTGCAGAGCAGCACTTTACAATTACATTTACAAGGAAGTTTATTCACACTTGTGCTCAGAGAAGTCCTTATTATCTGCCTTTATCCAGTTTTCTAAGGAAATTACACTGTTTGTCTATGTCTCACCCGACAAATTCTAAAACTGCTGGCTATTTCCAACCAAACTGAAAGAGCAGGAGAGGTCTCAGCAGGAGTTCAAATCCTCCGTGGTTAAACAGCTGGGGAGAAGCTTTTGCAGTGTTTCCATAAGGCAAAGGACGCAGCGTGAGCATTGCTCCTACTGGACACAAGTGAACCTGTGCAGGAGAGAGAGAGACCAAATAAATGCCCAGACCACAAGAAAAACTTCAGTTGGAGCTCGGAATAACTAAACCTTGTGTTCCAAATCCAGAGGTAGCAAAGCTTCTTTAGTTTGGGGTTCATGAGACTACTCTTATGAGATTAAAATATAATTTCACCCACTTCTTTACATCAGACACACACTGCTGTTTTTCTCCCAGCCTTCTTATAAAATATAATTAATTTACATTTTAAAGACCTTGATGGGTTTTCTCTCATCACAGAACAGTAAGTGAGATTAATAACCCAGTTACTGAGCACTGAAGCTCATGGATCACTTCCATATGAAAACACGAAAATTTTCTTCATTTTAACAACCTGCATTTCATTTGATTTAGGTGTTAATGCTCATTTCTTACATAATAAAAGGGAGAAAAGCCAAAGTATGAATCAGTGTTTATTAACCACTAATGAGACAGGCTTTTTCAGGCAAGATGGATATATCTTAATTGGTATAACTGTTGCATTGTCATTTAGCCAAGTTAATCCTTTCCAAACAAGGGAAGCAGCAGCAATTTTTTTTGCAGTGAATGGAAATAAACCTGTCACATTCTGCATATCAATTTATACATTCTTACTTTCCCACTGAAATCACTAAGAATGCAGCCCTTTGATTCCCAAAATAAGGCAATCCACAAATTAATATTAGAATGTATGCGTATATAAATGTAAATATCGCCATATATAACATATTAATTGATCTTAGTTTGTGATCTGTTTGTAAACTCAACCTGCACATTCATGGGATTAATCAAGAATTGAATGCTACATTTCCTTCAAAGAGTGTGATTTGCATCTTCAGTAGAGTCATAAGAAAGCAGATTAAAAGATGCCTTAATAAACTGTTTTCCACGGTTTGTAAAAACATAGCTTTAAGGCTGAAGTTTGTACTAATGCTGTTTTAAATAGCACTGATGTTGAATGTTGACATTTTACACAATTGCTATTGAATCCTTCTGGTTGATCCATAAAAAAGACCTTATAAAACAGCAAGTGTTTAACAGGTATTAGCAGTCTGTTAAAGAAAACTTTATATATGTCTTTTATACATAAAAACGCACTTCAAAATTTATGTTCTGGTTCAGTACATTATAAAAGATAATCCAGATAAAAACAACTGTCAGAAATATTCCAGTGTGCTGGGTAATGTTACAACAAAAGCCCAATTTCCATTACATCATTCCTTTTTCTTCCGATTTGTTTTCTGTAATACCTCAGTCCTTTCCATGAAACACTGAACAGGCATAGAACTGTGAATAACCACCACCTGCAGCTTATAACTCTTTTAGTTTATATCCCATTTCTGAAAGTGTTCTGTAGTCAACTTAAGTGCCCTCATATGAAAACCTAAGACTCCTAATTATTTAGCCAAATTTCCTGTTCTTAGACACAGCCAGATTTCCTCTGAGAGCTTATCACCTTGAGAAGAGTCAGCCTCATATTATGAGGTATCCTGCAGGGATATAATGCACAGAGGTCTGTTCATTACTAGCTGTCCCTTTGGATTTTAGGAACAATTTAGGGCAAGGTAATAGCTTTTTCTTACCTTCTCTGCACACTGAAACTGGGTCCATAAAAGCCTTAAAACACAGAAAGGAGGATCACTTAAACAGAGAGGAGGTTCATTTCTTTGAAGGCTGGTGTCTGCCACTGGAGAATGGAGAGGCATGACTGATTTCCACTGAGATGATGAGGAAACTCTGTGAAGGAGAAGGGAGGAAAGAGGATACTGCTGCAAGAAAAAGAGATCAACTTTGGTTAATCACCATTGTTTCTGAACAACTATTCCATCTTCACCAGACATGGAAATTTAGCTAATGGATAGCAGTTCCTAACATTTATCTATGCTTGATCTATGCTATCTAAACTGTGAATTATGAACTGTAAACTCTGAGAACGTTTTTGTCATGGTCATGTTAAGAAACATGCTCAAGTATTAGTATGCCTCTTAAAAGATCAACTGCTTTCCTCAGGACTGGAGGAAGAAAAAAGCAATGTGTACATATTTAAGCAATTGTTTGTAGTTAGAGAAGCTCTGCAGATATCCAGACCTGCATTCTGAACAATCCCTTGCCAATTAGACAGTTAGCAGAAACTTAACAGCTTTTTATTTCTTTGAAGTGAGCAGAGATAGTATGTAGCTAGTATAAGGCAGGCTATTCTGTGGCTTTAGTTTCACCCTGCTGTCCCATTTTCTTTCTATCTCTCTCTCTCCCTGGGTTTTTTACAGTTTGTCTGCACTGATCTCCTCTCTCTGAAATAAACTGCTTTTCTTAGGGGTGTTAAGTACGGAAAAAAGTATGGCTCTTCTTTGGAAAGCAGTATGGCTCTGAGGAATGCAATATGTATTGCTGCATTTTCCATGCCTTTTAGTATAGAAGATATGTGCTTCTCAGCACAAATAGCCTGCAGCACTCTTCAAAACGAACTGTCAGCTCACTATGGATAAAACCAATTTTGTCTGATGTCCAGCTTGCCCACAAGAAAGTAAGAGGCATCTCAGCAAAAAGGTGATATGCTGAGAAATCTCCTTTCCTAAGGAATACACCGCGAGCATTACAGGTCTCTCACGAGGCTCTGGAGTTCATCAACCCAATCCATGCACCTTTTTGCCCAGAGAGCTGTGCATGGAATTAATCCCTGAACAGCTAATGAGATCTGCTTGGACATTATCTTTGCAGACAGTAACTGTGTTCAAGTCTTTCTTGCTTTTCATAGAGTGCAAGACCTCTCCATCCCCGAGTGTAAGAAATCAGGAAAGGAGGGCAAGAGACCCTCATGGCTGAGTCGAGACTAAAGGGCAAGAAGGAAATGCACAGGCAGTAAGAGCAGGGACAGGTATCCAGGGAAGACTGTAGGGACACTGCTGGTTGTGTAGGGATGGGGACAGGAAGGCCAAGGCGCAGCTGGAGCTGAAATTGGCAAAGGACACAAAGAATAAGGGTTTCTCCAGGTACATCAGCCAGAAAAGGAAGGTCAATGAACGCGTACCCCACCTTGATGAGCAAGACTGGCAAACTGGTGACAATGAACGAGGAGAAGGCTGAGGTACTCAACTACTTTTTTGACTCAGTCTTCACACCTCTCCCATGGGGACAGAGAGACAGAGGGACAGACTGAGAGAGTTGGAGTTGTTCAGCCTGGAGAAGAGAAGGCTCCAGGGAGACCTTTTTTTGCAGCCTTTCAGTACTTAAAAGGGGTTTATAAGAAAGATGGGCCTGTTGTGATAGACAAGGGGTAATGGCTTTAAACTAAAAGAGGGAAGATTTCAACTAGTGAGAAGGAAGAAATTTTTTAGCATGAGGGTGGTGAAACACTGCAAGAGGTTTCTCAGAGAGGTGGCAGATGCCGCATCCCTGGAAACATCCAAGGTCAGGTTGGACAGGGTTCTGAGCAACCTGATCTAGTTGAAGATGTCCTGGCTCATTGCAGGGGCATTGAACTAGATGACCTTTAAAGGTCCCTTCCAACCCAAACTATTCTATGGTTCCCTTTCATTAAAAATATCAAGTGCATGATTTACAGTCAAGTCTGAGATTTAGTGACTTACCTGCAAAAATTCAAGTACAGCTTATAACTAGAAAAACAAAATCAGAAGAATTTGGTCATGAGGACTATTGAAATTTTATTTGAAAGCAGTGGGCTGTAAATTAATTAATTATTTACATGGTAGTACTGTCACTTGCTGGTCCTTCACACCAGGACTAAAGGAGCAGGTACATGGTTGAGGACTCTTACTGGAGCTATTACTGTGATTGGGGTAATGGTCACAGTGAGAGTCCTTGACAGAGATGCCATAACTGGTGGTTCTCTTTGCATAAGATGTTGCTGACCTCGCTGAACATAAGTACATGTAGCTGGGACACAGAGAGCTTCATGCACTAACAGGATAAGCGGTGCCAAACCATGGACTTTGTGAAATTACTCTTATCCCAGAATAAGGGTTTTATTAAGTGCTTTCAGCTTCATCGTCTCCACATGCTTTTGAACCTTCTCTCTGAGCTTGTTGTTTTGGGGTTGAAAATGTCCATCTGGTTGGTTGTGCAGGTCTCTGCAAGAAGTTTAAAATGTCATTTGTATTTATAGTAGCCAGGGGAGCCACTTAGGAATGCTGACAAAAACAAAGGAAGAGACACTCATACATAATTTCTCTCTTTTTTATACACAGAGAGTATTCCATTACTTATACAGAACTGGAAAAGGAGTGAAACTGTGAAAAGAACATTCATTCTTGGCTTGGCCAGTTAGGAAAGCTAACCATCTGCTAAGTAAACACATAGTAGACTGAGTTTTACATTCTATCTATGGAGGAACATATGCTGTAATGTCCAGAACAAGAGCATCCAGATGAAAAACTCATTTGCCTTAAGGATAAAATGCTGAAACTGCTGTAGAGGAGCAATATGTGCTCTGTCCTCTAGTGAAACACCACCCCACTGATAACAGCAAAGAACTTTTCAGTGACAAAAGAAATGATTGGGACTACGTTGTTTGCTAATAAAGTTTTTTTTCCCCTCTTTACAAAGCCAAACAAATAAGGAAGCTTTAAACAAGTAAATAGAGGTGTTTAATATAGAAAAGCATTTCCAATTTTGAAGAAAACATCTAAAACTTCAAAAATAAACAAACTTATGGTTATAAAATTACTTACCCAGTAAAAGCACTGTCCAATGTTGTACCACTGTGGAAAAAAAAGGTCACTCTTTAGTTACACAAGCTATCCCAAATCCCCATGTTCCAACAAGCAGAGTGTCATAAAATGCAAAAAGCAGCACTGAGTCTGACACACCTGTTTCTACAGCAAATTATTTTCAATCAGTGCTGTAGTAATCACAATACATCAATTACTGTTTTGTCAGAGAGCTCATAATATGTAACGCCGTTTTAATCGTTGACAGTTGCACAGGATTTCAATGTCAATCAAATAATCTCTCTCTAAAATTAAAGAAAATGAGACACTCGAATCTCTTGATGACTCTGAAACTTTCAGGCTATTATACACATCCTGACATCTAAGTCATATCACAGCCACTTTAAAGAGGGGGCAACTGTTGGACAGAAAGATTAATTCACTTGCTCCAAGTCACACAAGGAAAACATCGAGTTAGAAGTAAGGACTTTCTCTCGTTTTGCTCTGCAATCACTTGTCCTGCCCAGACTGCCTGCTGCTCAAGCCCGCTGCCCACAGTGTCCTACTTACCGGCTCATACACCGCCTTGCGTCCTTCCTGCAACATCACACACCCCCAAGTTTCACACAGTGCATCCACTTCTGCTTCCAGCCCCACAGAATTACCGGGCAGTCCTGAAATGCTGCTCTTAAACCATGGTGGTAACCATAGAATCACAGAGTTGTCTAGGTTGGAAGGGACCATTAAGATCATCTAGTCCAACCATCAACCTAACTCTGATAAAAAAACCATCACTAACCCATGTCACTAAGCACTAAATCATCAACCTCAACAAAAACCCATTTGTCCCTCGGAGCTTTCCTTGTCCTTAGGTTCCCCCTCAAGGTTTCTCTGCTGAGATGCAAACTCAGGACATTGGCCTGACAACACTGAAGGCAAAAGGCAGAATTTGGCTCTTACTGTGGCCAGTCCACCACATCGTAGAGAACAGGCAATTCTGTATTTCTGAACACAGGTTAGTTTACATGCTGTGCTGTGTGCCTACAACACAATGTGTGTTGGTGGAGTGTAAAGCTTGGACAGCAGAACAAATGTGACCCACACCGAGGAAAGGCCTGAGAACAAAGCACCACGCCAGGAGGAAATTCTAAGGGTTCCTTCCTCTGCCAGCATTAATAAATATCTAACCAAAAGGGTCATTGAAAGGCAAAAGCCACTGGTCCAAGAACACTGAATATCTCTGCGAAGGCAAGGAAAGTGCCTCAAGCATTAGATCATACTGATAAAAGTAAAGTCAGAGACACCCAGGCCAGTGTGTCACATTCACCCCTCTTTTCTGAAGTCCAATCCAGAGATGGCATTTGCAGTGCGAATTCGCTCAAAGTACTAGATCTGCATCCAACTCATGACAGAGCTCCTAGAGCATCTCTTCTTTCTACATAATTCTGAAAGGGATGCTTGTCTTCAGATTCTTTCCCATTCCTCTCCCCCAATTTCAAATTATACCTACCTTTTTTCTTTTGCTGGTTTCTCTTTGTCTTCTTCTGAGAGGGCCTGCCCTATTTGCAGAAATTCAGCTCTCACCATCTCTGGAGTAAGAATCATTTTGTACTCAGTTTCATCTGTCTCACTAAAAATTAGTAAGATGAGTAAGAATTGGGATTTATCCTTTTAAAAGTATTTTTTAGCCAACAAAACCAAAAGTACATTTTATGCAAGAGGGACTTTGTGCTTTTGTCATTGAGGATCTCTTGGGATAGGTTTAGACACATCCACCCAATTGGTTAAAACATAATCAGTCACACTGAATACAACATAGAGGAGAAACTTACTAGTCAATTATGTTCTCCCTGTCTCTCTCAGGTAAGTCACACAGCATTGGTGGTACATCCCTTGGAAGCATATCCAAACTGTAAGGATCCCTGCGATGGAAATGGTATTAGTTTAAGGTGAACAGAGAGTAACTGCACTCAATGCTTATATTTTGAAGCTTCACAGTAGTTGTAGTTACAATGAAGATGATGTACTTTTAAATATTCCTGGGAAATCTAACTACACTAGAAACTGCCGTGATATGAGGGAACATGAGCCTGGGAGATGTTGGCTACCACTGGGTGCAGGGGCCCATATGTTAAAGGTTTTACTGCTCATACTTCTGCAGGACAGACAGAGAAAAAGCAGCACTGAGTCTGACACACCTGTTTCTACAGCAAATTATTTTCAATCAGTGCTGTAGTAATCACAATACATCAATTACTGTTTTGTCAGAGAGCTCATAATATGTAACGCCGTTTTAATCGTTGACAGTTGCACAGGATTTCAATGTCAATCAAATAATCTCTCTCTAAAATTAAAGAAAATGAGACACTCGAATCTCTTCTCTCTAAAATTAAAGAAAATGAGACACTCAAATCTCTTGATGACTCTGAAACTTTCAGGCTATTATGCACATCCTGACATCTAAGTCACATCACGGCCACTTTAAAGAGGGGGCAACTGTTGACAGAAAGATTAATTCACTTGCTCCAAGACACACAAGGGAAACATCGAGTTAGAACTAAGGACTTTCTCTCGTTTTGCTCTGCAATCACTTGTCCTGCCCAGACTGCCTGCTGCTCAAGCCCACTGCCCACAGTGTCCTACTTACTGGCTCATACACTGCCTTGCGTCCTTCCTGCAACATCACACACCCCCAAGTTTCACACAGTGCATCCACTTCTGCTTCCAGCCCCACAGAATTACCGGGCAGTCCTGAAATTCTGCTCTTAAACCATGGTGGGCCCCACAGAATTACCGGGCAGTCCTGAAATGCTGCTCTTAAACCATGGTGGTAACCATAGAATCACAGAGTTGTCTAGGTTGGAAGGGACCATTAAGATCATCTAGTCCAACCATCAACCTAACTCTGATAAAAAAACCATCACTAACCCATGTCACTAAGCACTAAATCATCAACCTCAACAAAGACCCATTTGTCCCTCGGAGCTTTCCTTGTCCTTAGGTTCCCCCTCAAGGTTTCTCTGCTGAGATGCAAACTCAGGACATTGGCCTGACAACACTGAAGGCAAAAGGCAGAATTTGGCTCTTACTGTGGCCAGTCCACCACATCGTAGAGAACAGGCAATTCTGTATTTCTGAACACAGGTTAGTTTACATGCTGTGCTGTGTGCCTACAACACAATGTGTGTTGGTGGAGTGTAAAGCTTGGACAGCAGAACAAATGTGACCCACACCGAGGAAAGGCCTGAGAACAAAGCACCACGCCAGGAGGAAATTCTAAGGGTTCCTTCCTCTGCCAGCATTAATAAATATCTAACCAAAAGGGTCATTGAAAGGCAAAAGCCACTGGTCCAAGAACACTGAATATCTCTGCGAAGGCAAGGAAAGTGCCTCAAGCATTAGATCATACTGATAAAAGTAAAGTCAGAGACACCCAGGCCAGTGTGTCACATTCACCCCTCTTTTCTGAAGTCCAATCCAGAGATGGCATTTGCAGTGCGAATTCGCTCAAAGTACTAGATCTGCATCCAACTCATGACAGAGCTCCTAGAGCATCTCTTCTTTCTACATAATTCTGAAAGGGATGCTTGTCTTCAGATTCTTTCCCATTCCTCTCCCCCAATTTCAAATTATACCTACCTTTTTTCTTTTGCTGGTTTCTCTTTGTCTTCTTCTGAGAGGGCCTGCCCTATTTGCAGAAATTCAGCTCTCACCATCTCTGGAGTAAGAATCATTTTGTACTCAGTTTCATCTGTCTCACTAAAAATTAGTAAGATGAGTAAGAATTGGGATTTATCCTTTTAAAAGTATTTTTTAGCCAACAAAACCAAAAGTACATTTTATGCAAGAGGGACTTTGTGCTTTTGTCATTGAGGATCTCTTGGGATAGGTTTAGACACATCCACCCAATTGGTTAAAACATAATCAGTCACACTGAATACAACATAGAGGAGAAACTTACTAGTCAATTATGTTCTCCCTGTCTCTCTCAGGTAAGTCACACAGCATTGGTGGTACATCCCTTGGAAGCATATCCAAACTGTAAGGATCCCTGCGATGGAAATGGTATTAGTTTAAGGTGAACAGAGAGTAACTGCACTCAATGCTTATATTTTGAAGCTTCACAGTAGTTGTAGTTACAATGAAGATGATGTACTTTTAAATATTCCTGGGAAATCTAACTACACTAGAAACTGCCGTGATATGAGGGAACATGAGCCTGGGAGATGTTGGCTACCACTGGGTGCAGGGGCCCATATGTTAAAGGTTTTACTGCTCATACTTCTGCAGGACAGACAGAGTTTGTACCTCGCAGGGTCTTCTAGCACTGAATCAAAAAGTATTCAAGAGAGGTGTTATTGAAAGTCCAGGCTGGAACTCTCCTTCTAGGGCTAGGCATTTCTTCTCATGATATTGTTCTTAACCCGTCCTTCAGGGAGGTCAGTAGGGGTTTTGTCCATTGGTTTTGGATTTCTGAGCAGCAATTAAATCCTCCCATAAGCCCATTTTTATCTGTGGGACTAGTTACTGGTCAATGTAGTTACAGACAGCAGAAACTGGTGCAAGGTAGAGGCACTGGACGTTCTAATTCCTTCTTACCTAGGTATTGTACTTGTCAATGTGGGAACGTTAGAGAAAGTGGAATACACCACGGGTAAGAATTTTCTCCATTCCATTACTCCAGAAATCACTTCCTGAAATGACAAGTGCTACAGTGATCAGACCTCTAATGCAGAACACTGCAGGGGAGGGAGGCTGCAGGACAGAGCATCTGACTTCTTGGCTGAGAATTGAGTCTGCAGGGGCTGCAGTTCTACATGTTTAAAAGGTGCTTCCTCCACTGCAAGGTCACGAAAATACAACAGACAGTGAAAAAAAGGAAAGAGCAGAGAAATACTCAGGGATAAAAAAGAGACATGGATAAAGAGACAAGAACAAGTTATTCTGACCCATGCACCTATTATTTAGGTGCACACATAATTTATATCTGAGAATGCCTTCTGTCTAGGACGACTCTTCATCTTCCTTTTTTATTCCTTAGACCAAATTCTCAGCAAGAACATACTGAAGCCAGGTACTCATACAATAAACCCAAAAGGCCATACCTCATGATGCAGAAATTTCTTTTGTGTGACTGGAATACTGGATTCTTTGGGGCATTCCTTGGTAAAGACATATTTTGGATGAGGACAGAGATGATATTCAATATTTGTTTCAGAATAGGCCAAAGGAGGTAAAACTGGAACTAATCCTGGAGTGGGGTTCTAAAAACAAAGAGGAGATTATTTTAAAAAATTGCTCTGAGCACCATGAGGAACAAAATTGATGAAAATTCAGTTCTTACAATTAACGTGGTCTCCCCAGATTCACATCTTTATCTCATTGTGATTGTTCTGTTTGGTGTGACCCATCATTTCCTGTCTCTTCCCCTCATCACAGACCCATAATCTGCCTGGTTTACCCATGCTCTCTGCTGTCTAAAATATAGCAATTTAGGTGTTGTCTCCAAGTGTGGAAGAAAAAACTATCACCCGATTACTCCAAAATCCATTGTTTATTCTCTGAACAGTCCAGAATCCAAGAACGGGAACTGGCCTCGCTGTGGTGGAAGCTTGTGAGCATTTTGCCATTTCTTTCACCACACTGCATCTGTTTCTGAATACAGTCTAATGCTGGACAGAGTGGGATCAGGCTGTGCCTGGCTCTTACCCTGACATGATAGAGATATGAAAGAGATGCACAGAGGTTCTAATCAGTAAATCCACTGGAGTCCTGGCCGTTATGCAAGCAGGACAAGTCTATACCCTGTATGTTATCCCAGGATCACCAGACTAGCACACTGGGCCATTGCAGCTAAGTAATGCTGAAAGGTGGAGCCACCCAAGGCGGGCACAGTGCCACTCTGGCTTGGAGATGCTGCCTGGTACCCATGAGTGCTAAGTGATACAGCTATCTCTGCCTGCTCAGAGACACCTCACAGAGCCCTGGGCTATGCTGCACTGTGTGGGAAATACCTTCTGTAGTAGGTGCCAAGTAGCACAATCTACATGACAATTAAGTAACAGAAAATCTTTCCATGCACATGGTTGTGATTTTTTGAATCTCTGGGCCTAATAATTTGGAAATGTGGCTTTGGGATGCTATGAGAACTACTGGAAACTCTAAGGCAGCTGAAAGCAATGTGAGCAAAGAGTTTGACGCTATTTCTCTCAGTTTACCTAAGGCTCAGACAGAATTGGAGTCCTCTGGCTGAACAGAAGGAAAAGACTGCACCTGTCCTACCTACCTGGGCAAGAGCACGAGGTTATAGAAGGACTGAGATGCCAAGACCATGGGTTCTTTCTAACATCCAAATGAGGAAACAAATGGAGAAGAAGGGAGGGGCCCCATGGTGCCCAGGAATCCTGGGATCAGTAACCATTTGTGGAGTGTGAGACTGAAGGGTTTCAGTTCTCTGCCATCACTGGCAACTTTGCCTTATCATCCCTCCCCTAAACTGATCAAATTGCACCTTAAGTTAAATGGTGCCCCTCTCAGTTGGATAAGCTCTGTGACTCCTACCTATCAGGGCTTGCACCAGGAAGGACCACTCTCACTCTGGATAGTTTTACATAACAATCTGAGCAAGAAAATTGCCCACCAATTGATGGTGGGCATGATGCCTACCATCACGCTTCTGATGAAACAAACACCTTCTCCCCTCCTTTCTTGGGTTCTTTGTGGAAGTCAGCCTCTACTTACAAAAATGCGAAGTGGGTCGCTCTCTGTAGGACAGACTAAAGCCTGGGGAGGAGCCAGTTTTAAGAGGCTTTCTGCTCCTTCTTCTGGGGATGGCTTGTGAACATCCGTCCTCTCCAGCTGCTCCTCAGGAGAAGCAACTACTTCAATCAACTCATCCTTTAAAAACACAGATACACAAGGTTTTCAGAGCTTTTTGGTATAAAATGTTGAAGCAAAATAAATTAAATAATTGTAGAAACGTAGGGTTGGGAGTGACTTCAGCAAAGTATTTGAGAGGACTTGTTACCTGGGCTCTCTGCCTCAGTGGTCGGGAAAGTTTTCGAGGTTTGTAACTTGTGGCTGCATAGTGTGTACAAAATGGCTGATACTTCCTAATGCTGAAATGCTGAGGAACCTACATGTAAAGATAAAAGATGCACTGCAGGAGATGACAATAATCACTTTTGATTAACTCATAGACGGAATGGAACATTCCAGCTTTATCACGGAAACGTAACATCTCTGTGGTAAAAGATATGTGGATCACTATTCTGAAACATGGTACATGACCAAAACTTTGAGAAGCCATACTTAGAATCACAGAATCGTTCGGGTTGTAAGGGGCCTTAAAGATCATCTGATTCCACCTCCCTCCAGACCAGGTTGCTCAAAGCCCCATCCAAACCTGGCCTTGAACACTTCCAGGGATGCACCAGGACAAGCTGAATGAGTGCATAAAGGAATATTTCCATTCTCGCTTTTCTATGAAAGATCATGGATTTAGCAGTTTCTTGATCAAATATACTGAACTTAATGGAGTGGAGAAAAGCTGTGTTAAGTAATATACGTAACACTGATAGATGAAGCAATATGTAATAATACAAGAAAGATTCCAGCTGAATCTGAAAAAAATTGTTACACCATCTGAAAAAAAAAAAAAAAAAAAAAGTGGACATTGAGCCAAAATCTACATTGATTTGAGCCTGAGGAAATATTTTTACTTTGATGGGGTGCAGAATTTGATCTTTTGCTATCCAAAATTGGAGAGAAAAGAGTTTAGAAGTCAGGAGGGAAAAACTGTTTCTGTACTTATAAAGCTGAAAAAACATTATATATTTCAAAAAGGAGATGTTTGCATTTTCTATGCAGGAATGAAGGAACTAAGCATGCAGAACTATATTCCAAATAAACAGAAGACTTCCATTATTTTCTAAAAGGAAGGGCACTTTTTTTTGTCGTTTTTCTTCTTCTGCAAAATCATGGATGTTAACTAATTCTGATCATTAATGTATAACTCAGAATTTTAGAATGCAATTAAGAGAATGCAAAGATTTTTTTATTGTTTTCAGCAGCATCCTTAGTAAATTTGAAGCCCTGAATTAATTTGTCAGAACACCAGAACACCAGTCACATTAAGAAATTTTAATAAAGGTAGTACTGGACCTGGGGCCAGTATCTTCAACAAAATTCTATCATCTTGAGTGTTGGCCACCATTTAAGCTACCATACCTACCAAATCACGGTAAAAGTCACGGGAACTGTGAAAGGGGACTATACGATCTTCAGATCTGCTGGAAGAAAAGTCCTTCCGTTCTCCACTTTTCTCTGGTTTGCTGAAACTCCTGCTGTCTGTCATGATTGGAAAGCAAAAACTATGATTTTGTAACATATCGTAATACGCTGTTTCGAAAAAAGAATCAAGCCAAGAATATATATTTAACATTTCCTAAAACAGAATGTGTCTAGAAATTTTAATATAAAAGGTAAGTTAGTAGTTCCTAAAGGCTTTAAAACCCACATCTACAAGATAGCAGACACAATCCCTTAACTGGCAGACAGATCTGATTTTCCCTTTTCTAAAAGGACATCACAGCCAGCTCACTCCAGCATGGTCCTTTATCTCATTCAGTCAGCAAGTCAGATACAAGTCAGAAGGCCTCTCTTACACCATTTACCATTACACCTTCTACCTGAAGATGCCCCATGGAAACATTCAAAGTCAGGATGGACAAGGCTCTGAGCAACCTGATCTAGTTGAAGATGTCCCTGCTCGTTGCAGGGGGATTGGACTAGATGACCTTTAAAGGTCCCTTCCAAGCCAAACTATTCTGTAATTCTACCTTGTCACAATTCATTTTTTTCTGGAAGACTCCTTTATAAGGACTCTGTCTCTACATTTAGATGTAACGCACTTCCTACACTGCAGTACAACCTGAATTATCGTAATATCAAAATACCAACTTGGTTTTCTGCTCCTTACCAGACACAGAGTCTTCCTTCAAATCTCTGGCTTCTCCGGATAGCCCGCGGAACAGAAGCAGTAAACGATTTAGCCGAATCTGAGTCACAATCTGAGACAATGATTTTAAAGTTTAATATTAAGCTGAGCACTCGAAGATTTACAGCCATAGAAATAAACATACATTACAAGTGTATTTATTCTACAGAGCTCACTCAGACATCTCTATTTCAGAATTTTTACTACAGTTTTCTGTTCAGGAGGGAGAAAGTGGGGAAGGAGAGGTGCAGAATGGACCTCAACTCTACAGTGTCAATACACATCAAAACCAGTTCAAACCTGCATTTAGTCTTACAGTTTAATTAGACTTTTTTTTTTTTCCACTAGGTCCTAATCCTTCAGCTGTGTCTATTGGCATATACAGATTTAAAAATGAGTAAACAAGCAGTTGATCAGGGCCATATGAATACTTGCTGTTTTGTGAATGAGGAAAATAAGTAGTAACCTGCACTGTGCAATTTGCCTAGTGCCAGATATCACAGGGTAACAATGAAGAGCCCTAGGTATTAATACCAGAAAGTGTCATTTAGCCACCTCCTTATTTGTGCAACACAGGAAAGAGCATTTCATTTCAGGACCTCCATATTGAGCCTACTATTGTAAACTGAATGGAGAAAAATATCCAAACTGGATAGTAGGAGAACAGGACATTTCCATATTGCCTGCTACATTTAGATTTACTCTGAAAAGAGCAGTGGAGATGCAAGATAATATTTAAACCCAATGAGGTAAGTGATTTTACTGATTAGTCTTTAGCTTCCAGGTTGGAAGGGATCTTAGGAGGTCTAACCTCCTGCTCCAAGCAAGGTCAGTGATGATATCAGACCAGGTTGCTCAGGGTTTTATCCAATCTGGTCTTGAAAACATCCAAGGATGTAGGCGGTACAACCTCTCTGGCCAACCTGCTCCAATGAGTGACTGTCCTCATGGTGAAAAAGGCTGTCCTTAGACACAGTCTGTATGTCTTTTATTTGAATTTATGCCCATTGTTTCCATGTTCCCACCATGCAGCATTGCAAAGATTCTGGCTCCATCACCAATAACCACATAACAGGTGCGTTGGAAGGTGCTGCTCTCTCCTTCTACTTTCCCTCCCCCAGCTGAGTGTCTCCTCACAGAGTGCTCCAGACCCCAACCATCTTAGTGGCTCTACACTGCACACACTTCAGCTTTCTGATGTCCTTCTTGTACCGGGGGCCCAAAACTGGGCACAGTATTCTATACGCATTTTGAAATATTCTCTTTTTTGTGCAAAAATGTTTATTTAAAAAAAAAACAAAACAAACACAACAAACTAAATTCATCTGCATTTGTTTAGTATTGATTGCAATACTAAGCACCAGCAGAATCACCAGCTGAAGCATTGGCTGAATACAAAACTTACTCCAGATCCTTATTTCCTGGTGAAGGAGGGAAATATTTATCGAACTATCAAATCCCTGGGTAGCTGTGAAGACTCCTTATGTGTTAGTTTGCACGTTCTTCTGTGCTATTTCCAAGGCATCGTGCCATCACACTGCATTCTGGTTGTTCACCTTACCTTGTATGCTGCTTGTTGGAATTTCCTCAACATCCTGTTTCTGTTGTCCCAGGGGTCATTACGGAGCAAGTTGAATGTGGGATGGACGCTTGGACGCTGCATGGTATTTTTTAAAAAACAGAAACGGAAAAGAAAAAGGACACCTGTTTTACAACTAGACAAGGGAGAAATTTCCTCCAGCCCAAGCCATTCCTTGGCCTGAATCCATATGTTATTTCTAAACACTGAAATTAAGTCAAATGAAAATGTTTGCAGTATTGGCATTTAACCAGAAGCCCGCACTTGCACAGGGCTTAATGGGAGGTAATCAGATATAATGTAGCATGGTCTGCATCCACCCAAATGACAACCACATACTATGACTTAAGTGCAACACAGGGGCAGTCAGTCAGTGAGGAGAATGGAGTAGGTCTCTACCGAATGCACAGCTGTGAAGTTGGAATAGCTGTAAGGGCTCAAACCAAGGGCCCAGCAAAACCAGTATCATGTCTCCAATAATGGCTGATAGGACATACTTAAAGAATGGCAAAAGACCGGGGTAAACTCCGGAGTGATAATTCTCCAGAATAACTTCCCCACCTCTAGTGATCTCTGGCTCTGGACATACTTGAGGCAGAAGCGATGCCTCTATATTTAATGCCTTAAATTGTCAAAATATTCTTTGAACACAAGTAAATCCCTTTCTTGATGCATTAAATCCAGTTTTAAATTGATGTAACAGAAGAATGTGGCACTAGAAGAGGCTCCAGTGGCCACAGAGTACAGTACCTCTCAACAGGAAGGCAGCTGCTCAACCAACATTTAGATTAGGAAGGTCCTCAGAACACCTTCTCCACCCAACCCCATGCCATGCCTTGCCAATTTTCAGCACTTTGTAAAACAGGCGTAAGTGTATAGTAAAAGACCAACTCCCACAGCTATCCTGTTCCTCAAGAAGGTAACACTTTATGTTGCTAACATTCAAAGTTCCTTCAGTAGCAGGGCATCTATTAAACAAAGCTCCCAATAATCCTAGGGAATGGGTCTTAGGAAGTACCTCACACCACAGAGAAGGACAAAAAAAAAAAAATCAAAGTACCAGAAAGGTTCCTATCAATCTGACCTGTGGTTGCAACACTGTACTAGAATTAAAATGGAAAATAAGACCCTGACACAGAAATAGGAATATTAGGAGGAAAAGTATTCAGTGCCAAATATCTATGGATGTTTGCTGGCTTAGTAGGGGACAATACCTGGTTGGACTAGATGATCTTTAAGGTCCCTTCCAACCTAAAGGATTCTATGATTCTATAACAACATATCAACAAACCTGGTCAACAGGCCGGACAACACGTCTGAAAGAAACTTCTACTTCGTTCCTTTGAAACTCCTGTTCCAGGATAGGATCCCCTCTTTGGATCTAAGGAAGAACAAGCACATTAGTACAAAGCATCCAGTGAATTTTTTTTCTCCTTTACAACTAGTGGAATCCACTCACGTAACTTTCTGGAGGTGCTTGACAAAACACAGACTTCATTCCCTTCTAGGGAGTGATTATTACAACCCTTGAGCAAGTCAAACAAAGTAAAATAATGCTTATTTGGGTCTAAGTTTCAATCAGATCTCTGCTGTAATGAAACACAGTTTCTCTTGCATAGTCAGAATCAGCCAGAGAGGGGTTACAGAACCAACACCATAAGTTGGCACCCAAACACATCTTCCCAGATGACAGCGCTACAGAAATTTTCTGCAGCTTTCAATGTTCTGTGAACATCTCTGTCATGGTTTCCAGTGGCACCAAACAGGTTACTACTGGTATCATTTCACTTCTTTGAGATCCTCTCAAAGTGTTTGGGCATGCTGGATAAATACCAGTGCTTCTTTTCATTGTGTCTCTTCCATCCCAGTCCTACTTACCCATTGTTTCATTTCCAGGATACTGTTATGCCTTAAACAAAGACCTTGGGGTTATTCTACAGAGTGAAATTCCCATGATTTTCATGGACTGAGGTTTTAATTAGTACAATGGAAGATAGATCAGGTCTCCAGGACTGCCACTCCCAGGCTGTATAACATAGTGACCACTTGAGCAACTGATAGAGGGACAGTAAATACTCTGTGAGGCCTAATGACACTAGAGGTGAACAAACTGACAGCATGAGCAAAAATACACCTCTGTCAGATAGTTATGGAGGCAACTGCATTACCAACCAGAGATATCCGAACCTCTGTGGCCAACAGGTAAATAAATAAATGTTTCTAAACACAGTTAACATACATT
The DNA here is from genome assembly GCF_001431845.1 of Calidris pugnax. Lineage (NCBI taxonomy): Eukaryota > Metazoa > Chordata > Aves > Charadriiformes > Scolopacidae > Calidris > Calidris pugnax. The sequence goes on along the minus strand of NW_015090770.1, from coordinate 1,706,432 downwards.
TAATTCAGTGATACAACAGTCTCACAATGTAGATCCTCTTTTTACTCACTTCCTTTTTGCTAGTATTAAATATAATGTTTTAATTAATTCACAGCACCAAATTCAGTGTATAAATTAAGCCTTTACCTTATCTCTAAATAATTTTACTCCCATAAACAGCTCCTTGGAAGTCAGTGGGATGTCAGAAGCTACTTGAGTATCCAGGAGGCAGAATAAGAGGGACAAGCCCCACCTGTCCCTTGAGGGCTGTGCCACATGGGGAAAGATATTTCCTGCCACCAAGTATTGCTGCTGTCACCTCCATGGAAGGTGACCTGCAGACTGGGGTGACTGGAAGAAACCAAAGAGAGAGAAGGTGCAGGTGTAAAAGAACAATCTGCTGAGTTATCTCCCCATGGCTCTGCATGAGAGTACTGACTGGGTTTAGCTCTTTGACTGTGAGCCATTCAGGACACCAGCTCTTCAGGGAGGTGCAACAGAAACAGACAGTTGAATTTGGTCACGGTGCTGACAGGATTACACTGCCACATTGCACTGTGATGTGTCTGGGTGCAAATCTGCTAGGTTGGGCAAATATCTAGTTACATTTCCTTTAATATATTATCATTCTCTCTGTCTACCTCCAAGATACAGCCACCTCAGAAACAGTGATACACAGGCGTAATAAAGGCATAACTACAGTAAGAAGTAGAGTTAGTACATGTTTGCATTGATGTATGAAGAAAAACTGAAGACATAGAGAACTTGATACAATTCACTAGTGTATCTGAAAGTATAAGTTTGATTTTAAATTTACAGAAAAAACAGCAAAGACTAACCTTGTATTGCTCTTCTTCCCTCTGTCGGTTTTCAATAATCTCTTTTTTAAATTCCACAGACATCGGATCTTTGCCTTTATGAACCTGCCTGCATTTAAAGTGGAGGCATAAAAAATGCTTTACTTAGTGCATAGTTTTCTGTACTTTAAGGCTAACAGACTTATTCTCCTCTTCCTAAGGTGTCTACAAGTCCATAACATTCAGCATAAGAGCAGATCTGTGGATTGCAAATGAAACCACAATGTGCTTACACTCATGACTGTGTTTTGCTTTATGCCATTTGATGTATGTGTGCAATTCTGTTCACTCCAATATACATTTTAGCCTTGAGTTATTGACAAAAGCTTCCTTGCCCTTAAGGGCACAAGATGAGATGCCTGAGAGCAAGGCTATAGGTGAACAAGGTTTTCAGCAGGTTCCTTTCTGAGTGCAACCAGAAGACAATCAAAGACCGCATTGGGTACTACTATGAATTACTGCTGAGACTGCTCTTAGTCAGAAGAGAAAAGAAAAGAAAGTAAAACAACAGTAACTTAGCTGTAAAACAAACCTATCAGGTCATGAAATGGCAGCATTATGCACTAGTGGATATTGCATACGTCATTCATAGAGGCCTTAGCTAAGCAAACCCCAGTTTTGTTGCTGCTAACCCGCACTTACCACTTCAGATGATTTGCTTGCTCTTCCTGAATATTTTGTTTGACTTTTAATTGAAATATGGCTTCCTTCATCTCTCTTGTTTTTATCCCTTCACTGCCTTGGCAAAGCACTGCAGGAATACCAGAAAGCCGTATCACACCTCAAACTAGACTGAATTTTTAATTGCAAAATCCACCTATTATGATAACTGAACTCATTAAGACATAAAGCTGAGATTTCTTACAGAAAGTGCAATCACATCACCTCAGCAATTCCAAAGCTGAGTTCCTCATAAGAAATCTACAAATAATGCTATGACCAAGTTTATGCTGCTTAATTATATTACCTTCTTTCAAGTCCTTAATCTTCAATTTGCCTGGTTCCTGATTCAAAACAGTAGCTACAGCATATGGGTTTGACAAGTCTGTGGGGAATCTGAGGTTCTGGTATTCAATTTCCTATGAGATAAAAATTAATAGGAAGAAATAGAAACAAGAAAGATTCTCAGCCCAGAAAAAGCGCTTGTGATTATAATCTCTTCTCACCTTTACTTTTTGAAGAGGCCTCGATCGTGGTCGGCTGAATTGGCCTCTTCTCCACACCATGGATTTTCCTGCAGACACAGCTTTTTTCTCTGGAGCAGTTTGTTGTTTGTCAAAACGTTCTTTTCTAAGTGTCAGAAAGACAGATATTGCTCTTGTAAGTACCCTGTAAATGGCATAAAATCTAGTACATGCATTTACATCCCCTTTAGATATACAAGGAGACTGGAAATTTCTCTCCTAAATTATAACTGGAACCAAAATTTCTAGTCTTCAGAGATCACAAAGTATTATCAAGTACAGCCCAAAAGACCTTACTGCTCAAAACCCTCTTGCAAGGCTTTAGCAGTAAGAATAATATAGAGCAGGGATAATAGAAGCTGAGGATGTTCAACACTTCCTTAAAGATATGTAACTTCTTGTTATTTTTATTATGGTACAATTTCACTTCATACAGATTAAGGGCATTCCGAGCAAATTATGCAAGAGAGTAGGTACATGTATCAACAGTTTAATTGCATTGATGCATTTTAAGTCTCCATAGATACAAATGCTTCAAATTATTACAGCAAAATGGCATGAAATCCTACTACACAGGTATTTTTTATCACTGGGTAAAAATACTGAAAGATCAGTCAGCCACACATACATTAGACCCAGATGTGGTGTTGATGTTCCTGTGAATACACACACATAAGGCTTTGAGTGAAACTGTGAAATCAGTAACTGCATTGTCATTTGTGCTGTTCCATACTCAAGTGGGGAATATTTCACAGTTACTTCCACTTTTCCATTGCCTGGAATGATTCCTGTGATCAGAGGAGAAAAACAGTAAGAGTGCATCTAACATGAGCCCACTTAAGTATGCTGAAATTGACTCAGGAGTACATTTTTTTTTAAACAATATTAATGTTTGAAGGAATGGCACTAGGCCTGGAAAATATTTCAGGTCTCAAAGTGTTTTTCAAGATATTTTGCAACAGCAGAGAGATTTGACAGTAAGACTATAATATTTCCTACTGTTGTGAAAATAATTGCTTGTTTATATGTAGAAATTCTTCACTTGCATCTGCCAGTCTTAAGTCTCTAGAACTTCCCACTTTCATGAGCAAAGCATTATAAGCATATTCTTCTGGGCTCTTCCAAGTTGGGGGAATCATTTAGATTTGATACATTTTCTTTCTCTATTTGGTCTTGTTTCCTTATTACCTATCCCATTATTTTCTCAACCCCTTTAACCACCCTTCATATCCTTAAACATTCGGCCCTGATGCTCCTCAGCATTTCTGCATCTGCATTATTCAGCTCAATAATTAATCAGAAATAATAATAACCTCTGTAAAGTGACCATTGCCTGGTTTTCTGCATCCTGTAGTTTTAAAGACCAGTTAGTTTCATTGTTGTTTTTGTGTGTGTGTGTAATTTGTTAGAGTATTTCATCACTACTGGCTTGAGTAGGAGCTGAAACTTCTTAGTGCTTTTCAGATGGCCTTCAGCACCTCAGTTTCTAGGTACCAAAGTTTCTGACTTAACTTCTGCTGGGTTGATGTCTTTTCTGCGATATTTTTGTTCCCCTTTCACCCAAGAAATAAGCCAACTTAGAAAGCATGAATTAGTTCCAGCCATTTTGTCTATGATGATGCAAAAAGCCAAAAACTTCCTGATTTTACAACTTCTCCCTAGTTTTACTCAATTGTAATATTATTCCTTTCCTCCTTTGATATATCAAAACTTCTTTAAGCACAAAGTGAGAAAGAATATTACACTGAAAGAATGACCCAAAACAAGGTAGAAGCATAGTTCATCTTTGTGAACCACACATATGATAGAATCCAACCACTGCCTCTGGAGAATGAAAATCCATCTGACAAGACAGGGCAAATTCATATCATTGTACATCCAGGAACAAAAGTAACTTTTATTGAAGTGCACAAGTAGTCAAAGCTTAAATTCCAGGGTCACTAATGGCACTAAGCACCAGATTTATGAATGTTTTTATTTATTTAGATTTTTATGTATTTTCATGGAATTGACCGGGCTGCTACGTGACTTAGACAGCCAGGTCTCATTCACTTACACATTTTTGTCAGAACACCCGGGCATCTAAGATGCTTCTGCCAGCACCTGGCAAATGTAACAATGATAGCAACTGACCTGCAAACAGTTATACCTGCCTCAAGACAGAGCCCTCTCCAGCACTAGGCATGAAAATAGCTGAGCAAACTGTAGCCAAAAGTCCCTGCCTCTTGTAAAGCCCATACACAGAGGTCTAGGCTGAATCTTAATACCCACTGCCACCCCATGAAACACCTGCGACAGCGTGCTTTGTGCCCATCACCGCAACAGCTACCGAAGCAATGAACACAATTCTATCAAATTCTTCCAGACCCCTAGGGGAAAACAAGGGATGTAGATAAAAGGTCACCTTTTATTTCCTCTGTGCCCCCAGTCAAGTATCATGATGCACACCTATTCCACAAAGACAGGTATCTGTTCCTTTAATGGGGCAAAAGCAGACAGTCCTTGGGGAAAGGTGTGATAAAGATGTGAGTGCTGGGCTTCCTGCCTCTTTCCAGCAGCTGGATGGACTGTTTGGGACATCCCACATTTTGCCAGAGGTCTGTAGCTGGGCATCGACAAAAGAAATCTACCAGCCACAGAGGGCTCTTTGCCATGAGACTGCATAGGACTAATATTTATCAGCCTGCATTTACCTGGAAACACTCTAAGGCAAAGGCTTTTTCTGGGTAGCACTGAAAACACCGTCACAAGTAACTACACGTAATGAATATGGATTTAACATTTAGAATTTTAAATAAGTTCAACCTACCAAATGTTGGCTGGACGGTGAAGGCTCTGTGAGGCTGAATAAAATCAATGTGGAATTCAAAATCTATTGGACAGCTGCACTGCAACGGGATAACATACTCCTTGCTGAAAAGAGAGAAATGAAGAACTAAATTAATGAAAATACAGTTGATCATCAATTGCAAGCTGGAAAATTATATTATATACGACATGCACTGAATTTATCTGCGTTCAGAGGGTTAGGTTACTTATTAATGTGAGAACAGGCATTCCTCATTGTTCCAAAATGGCAAAATACTTCAGATCTTTCACTCAAGTGAGGAAAGAGAGCTAAATCTTGATTTGAATGCTGGCTATTTTACATCTTGACTTACTTTCTCCTATCCATGCAGAATCTAATTACAGAAAAATTTATAAAATTTAATTTTTAGAAATTATTTATGTTTGTCCTCAAATTCTGACAAACTGCAATAACTAGCAAGTGCAAACAATCCAAACTGGAGCAACAATAAATACAGAACCAGAAATCAGCCTTCTCCCATGGCCCTCCTGGTGGAAAACGATGAGAAAAGACTGTGCACTCTTCAAAAGTGTTGAAAACTCCAACACATCAGAATGACTGGACTTGAACCACCTTAGAAATAATGATGCTGTGGCCTGATTTTCATAAAAGCCCTTTGTGTCTGATGCTGGTTGTGTGAGGGGTATTAGCACACATCTTTTCAAGCTGTCTTGCTTTTGTATGCATCTGTTTTCATGTATCAAATTGAAATACAAAAGCATTGCTATAACACCATCCATCATCCTACAAATCAGAACCAATTTACCAGGCTTATTTCTGGTTTTTGTAAACTGTCTGACTGAAATCTTATCCGGCTGATTAGCAAAGAATGCAAGTTAGTTATACACAGTGTTCCTTTGGAAAGCACATTTTGAAACCCCTAAGGAAATAAACAATAGCAAAGTCCTCTTTTCTCTGCCTTAATATGACCTGTTCATGAAGTAGATGTAACAGCAGACTGGGGAGGTTTTTAAGGTGCAGTGCAGCTTGTAGGGCAACTAAAATACCTTAAAAAAAAAAAAAAAGACAATTATGCAGCCTGTTGCCTGATGGAGAAAGCTGGGTGGTAGAATATAGGTCTTATCCTACACTTATGAAAGTAAAAGTCCATTTCCATCGATTTTCCATTGATTTTTCCATTTTCTATGGATTGAGCCCATAGTCCTTTGGGTTCTGTACAGTATCAAGTATCTTAGAGAGCTTTCATTTTTAGGAAAGTTTTTAATAGCCTAATGATGAAAAATAGTGGCAAAAATTAAGGTTTGAAACCATCAGTTTTCTCTTCAGGAACTCTTCCAAGTTCCTTCAGGGGCATCCCTGTTGTGTTGAGAAATCTTCCCGTTATTTAAATTCTATCTTGCACTTTGCCTAATCTCTTCTCTGTATTCTGAGAGTATGAAAATTCTGCATGCTTCAGCATTTGTTATAAAAATGGAGAAAATAAACAGAATCACATCATGCCTAGAGGCACCCAGAAAGTCAGGAGTTATGTTCAGTCCTGTGAGAAAGCTGCATTCTGATGGATTTGCTTATTTTACAGAGTAAGGGGAATTAGAAAAAACAAATAAACAAAAAGACACAAATGTTCTTTCCACAATGCTGGGCTCATTTTTACTGTAGAATTTTCTGTTTTCCTTGTATGTGTCTTGCATATTCATATTTCTGCGCTTCAGTAAAATTAATGAGTTACTTCCAACTCATAGGCTAGGACAAAACCTAGCTGCCAAGATTTTCAGTTCCTAGAATTCACTCAAATCTTTACACTAACACAAATCACCATAATTACAACTAATATGGTCAATATACTACAGAACTAGACCCTAATCAACAGGATCTCCCTTCTCCTTTTTGCCCTTCCTGGTTCCTGTTAACAATTATTACCAATTACTTCATAAGAACAGTCAGTGTTACATTCATCTAACTCTTTCTGTAGAACAGTCAGTGTTACATTCATCTAACTCTTTCTGTTGCATAAAGTCTCTAAGCCATTTAGAGCTCCACATCAGAAGACCACTTTAAATATTTTTAAATAGAAGAAGCAAATCTAATGACTGATCAATCTCTGGACTGAGGATAGCTACCACTTACACCTACCATTACTAGCTCATGTCTTCCTTTCAAGATGAAGGGTTCTGGAAATGAAGATGCATTCACTTAGGACTTATTAATGCTAAAAAGACATAGAACTTGAGAGTGTACAGATTATGAACAGCAGCCATGTCATTTCACCACACGATGACTGAAGTGAGTCAGCACGAATTTTGACTAACTGAAACTGTATATGTTTAGTTTGCACAGCATTTACTTTTCTGTGAAAGTGCGCTGTGAGCTTGAAACAGTTCATGTAAGGAATTATTTTGCAGCCCAGATGGTAGCTGACTTCACAAATAGAGGAAAATAAGATTTTTCAGATTTTGTGTATGTCTCACAAAATGTGGACAAACGTCTGTCCTTAACTCACCTCTTACCAACTGATACATCAGACAGATTTATAAATGATGGAAATTCTACAACATTCACAGCAGGGTAAGCATGTACAGGAACGACTAATGTATCTTCTCCCTGAAAAAAAAAAAAAAAGGGGTAAATATTTGTTTCTTATAATGAACAGAAATAAAATGTTTGTGTAGTAGTTGGCCAGCAAGTGGGCATAAAACATCTTCAAGATCATCCCTGTGTTGCACCTCAGGACACTGATGTTCTACCTGCTTTCAGTATCCATCTGTCTTTCCATACTTTCAGCATCTAGAACTCCTCCAAGGCTGCTCAGCTAAGACATTACATCAGTGTGGCACAAAGGCTGCCCTACTGGCAAATAATAACAGAATGAGGAGGATATTCTACCCACAGCTCTGGGATGTTTATAGAGACAAAAATTTTGGATGCTTAAAATTAAATACTCCAATCCAGACTTACTGGGAATAAACCTATATGGTTTTAGGAGATTAATGGTACCTTTACTTTATCATTATGATCGTGTCCTAATAGTTGTTTCATTCCATTAGGATTGTAAATACATTTTTATAATAAATCCTCACCTGACAGTGAATTCGGATGCAGTCATAGTAATATCGCCACTCATCAGGACAAAAATCAACAGTAACCACATATGACAAGCCAGGGACAAGCCGGTGCTAGAAAACGACCCAAAATAAGATAGAACTTATGTAAAAGATGCTTATAAGACACAAAACCAGAGCAGCATGCAAAGACCAGTGTGAAGGCTTTCCAACACTTACTGTTTTGTTGTATTTGATCTGAAAATACTTTGTCTGGGGAGGTATTATGTGAAGGTTTATTACATCACCAGAAATATTTGTCAGCTTCTGTAGAACAAAAGAAAACCAAAACCACAGAACACTTTACGATATGAGGTCAGTTGAGAATGCCAACTGTACTTTCTGAGACTATCCATAGCAAAGAAGCTGTATTAAACAAGGAAGCAGTAATTTTTACTTTAGCAGAGATAATTCTGAACATGCTCTGAATTTAAAAGAAAAGCATGTAAACCTTGCATCCTGCATTTTTATTCTTTGGAACCAAGTCACAATTCCTTACCTAGGAATAACAGTCTTGCTAAAGAAGAAGCTACTGTTGAATCAAATTCTGATCCTGTTTTCCTTTTGTGCAAAAGGAACAAAAAATTAAACAAACTATTGACTTCACTTTTACAGAGTGAAACAACAGAAATTATGTAATATTCCATGGTTTTCAAAGCAAACCTTTGGATGCTGACAGTTCAGCCTGTAAAGCCTCCTGCCTCTTATTTACTTTCATTATATCTGGAGAACATAGTCTGCCATAATCACCCAACTTCTGCCTCAAAACACTTACCATATGAACAAAGAAGGCAGACAAAGGGAAAACAGAGAGAAGAAAAGGAAATACCCAAGCTATTCACAAGGAAAGGTTAATCAAACCTATGCACGGAGTACCTTTCCTTAGATTAAATTGCCCTTGGCAGAAGGCCAAAGGTGCTTTCAAAATCTTCCCACCAGTGAACATGTTTGCAGACACAGTGACAGTCCAAGTGCATTTTGAAAACAGTCTCTTACGGACTTAAAACATGAACCCTTGCACCCGATGTGCAAGTCATATTTCACTAACAGCTCTCACAGGCATGGGAAACAGAGAGGTAGAACAGAGACTGGAAAGGACAGTGATGCACACAGCAGCTGCTCATGTTCTGTTACCGCAGGACCACTGATTTTAAGTGCAGCTTTTTAGAGCACTCCATGGAGCAAAAGGCCTCAAGACCACAAGCAGTCTACTCAGCTTCTGTTATCCTTTTATGACCCTCAAGAGGATCCCTGCTCTGATACTCACCAGTGTCTGTTGGTGATGTTTTCCAACTTCATACCCTCCATAGTGTAACACAGCAGGCTCAGCCTGTACAACCTTGTTCCTCTGAAGCTCTGAATAAATCTCTACAGAGACAGATAATGAAACAGGGAGAAAAGGAGACCAGGTGAAACACACATGATGATTATTACTTACATTGATTAAGTATATTTATGTTGCACCCAATGCATTACAGAGAAAATAATGAGAAAGAGATTAATTCTTCTGTTAAGCAGGTGTGACTCTTTAAATGGAAAGTAAAGGCAGCAACTACTACCCCAGCAGAGACATGATCCTGTCACCAGTTTATCTTTTGGCATCATGGCTTCAGCAAGCTACCCCAAAACTTCAGGGTCAGCCAAGATCAGTACAGCCACTACTTCTTTCCTGACTACCTCTGCTATGATTTGGACTCACAGGAAGTGCAATTTAAGCAACAGGATGAAAGTTTTGTCTGTGAGTTGTGAAAAAAAATAAAATAGCAAAGTCCCTCCTAGGATTGCTTCAAGGTTGGGGAATAGTGAGAGAGCAGAAACTTACTTGATTCCAGCAGGTGATTGGGAACTGCATGTCTTTTTTCAGGTTCCTCCACTAGGCTGTCAAGAAGGACACTGGGAATTTTCTTGAAGGATTTCTTAGCAATTATGCTTTCTGTGGAGGTCGATTGAACCACGTCCATGTTACGACAGAAATTGAGTTTGAATGGTACTAAAGTTCCTCAGCACCTGGAGGTGAATCAAAACAACATAATGATCAAGATGTCTTCCCTTGCACTGATAACATCTGTTGCCTAAAACTGCCAAAAAACATTTAGGAGATGGAGTTACTTTTCTCCTACTGAAGTACACCATGAAACCTTGCTCCCACCACAAGCCCTAACATTTTGGGCATGTTCATCTGTTCGAGGGCTTACTGGGTATATTTGGCTTTCAGGACTATGTAAAACATCCCTCTCTTCCTTCACATACCCCCACAAAGAGAACGAGAGAAGGTTCTTCTGATAATTCCACTATCCAAACTAATCTCTGCAGAAATGTTCTTCCAATCTCTCCTGAGTGTTTGGGCTGTTAACTTGCAGATTCATTTTTAACTTTTAAATATTAATATGAGGGATAAGAAAATTGGCATTTGAATCTTTTGTTTGGATAGCATCATCTGGATTATTTGTTTAGTGAAGATAACTGTAAACCCAGAAGGCCACAAGTATCCTGTGTTAAGTAAGCACAGTTATCAGAACATAAACTACTCTAATGACAAGTGCAAATATTACACAAAAAGGACACCACACACAATCCATCCACAAAAAATTATCTGCATAAATATAGCACGCACCCCTTGGTTCTCCTATGAACTCCATGGAGAATAGACAAGACACTTTTGGAGAAAGTAACAAGTTCAAAAGCCACACTGGGTTTTTCAACCCTCAAGAAGGGGTCTGAAACCCCTTCATTTTGTATTTGTTCTTCATGAACAGGAAGGTGGGTGCACAGCTCAGGATGGTACCGCATAAATATCAATGCACAGGTGAACTCACCCAATGCTAGACAATGTAGACTCCTCCCGAGGCACCTTCCCGCTCCTGCAGCAGCGGCACGAAGGCTGATGAGCTGCTGGGACACCAGTTGTACGATCCACACTACGCCAGCGCTTTAAGATTCAACAATTCCAAAGTTGAATCATTAGTACCAAGAGCAGTATAGTATTTGTTTCGTCACTTTAACACTCTCATACCGGCCTGAATGACCTTAAAGGGCCTCAACCTAAAATTAACACCGATCAATAAAAGTTTGCGAGAAGTAAAGGCAGAGGGGAGCATCAAAGCGATGTCCAACGTACCTAGATCAGCACTTTTGAGGACTGAAGAGGTCCACCTCCCCCATTGCATTTTATGGTCTCATCTCTGGTATTTGTCTGGTTTTCTAGTCTGCTTTAAATCTTTCAGGCAGAAGATGAGAGGTGCTTCAAGCTCATAAAGTGCTGTTTTGATTTATGGTCTTGTGCAGTATTAAATAATAAATAAGCAAGAAGCTTAAAATAATGTGCTACCAGAACCCTGGCCTCAATAATATTTTCCACTCTGTGCCTCCAAGTACAAATTTTCCACTTGCAACAGAAATTCTACAAGAGGAACCGTATTATTGTGCACAACAGTAAGTTTCTTCTGAGGTAGTGAGACCAACCAAACTCGGACAAAAACGTGCTAAAAAAATTCTAAACATAAGGCTTACATTCTTTCCACTTGTGTTGTTCAACTTTAATTTATACAACCACCATCCTCTTTCTCTTGGTCAGCATTCCCCATCTGGAATACAAGTTTTGAAAAGCTGTAGACAGACTTACATTAGCAAAGGATTCCCCGTGTAAACTTATCAGTAATTTACAGTGATGCTACCATCGTCACTCACCAACGTTAATACCACCCTGCAGTGTTCCTCAAAGGGCTAATACAGGAGGAATGTTTACATTCCAAGGTCCTGGAATCTCTGACTGACAGACTGATGTTAAGTTTTCCCAGGACACCTGGGCAAAGACACCAACAAGAGAACTCTGGGGCTGTGAAATCCCAGCTCCCTTGCAGGCAGTGCCAAAACTCACCCCAAATCCCCTCAGACCAGGGAAGGTATCACCCTCCTTTTGTCATCACTTGGGGGTTTTGATCCCTTTGTGCCTCAGAGCTCCTAGCACCGCTAGAAAGGGATGCAGTTTAATGCCATTACATTCCGCGCGAGACTTGTAAAAGCACCGACGTGCTTTAGGAGCAATGGAAAACGTGCTTTTAAGGTCCACTCTACACAATTAGGCTAGAAGAGTTTGCTAGCTGGCAGAAGGGCTTAGAGCTTCTCACCACCTACCCCCGCCGGTGCCGCAGCCCCCTCAACCTCCAGCCCTGCCGCCGGGCGTCCCGCCCCAACCCCTTGGAGCCTCTGCGAGCCCCGCAGGCCGAGGGAAGCCCCCTTCCTCCGCCCCACGCATCCCCACGGCCCGGAGGGAGCCTCTGTGAAACCCGTTCCTCCCCTCACAGCGGCTCCCGTTCCCGGCGGCCCGGCAGCCGGACACCCCGGCCGGCGGTGAGGCCCGGCCCTCACCTCAGCGCAGCGGCGGCCCCGCCGGTTGCTAGGCAACGGGGCAGCCCCAGCTGGGCCGCACCACTCGCGGTTTGAGGGGGGGGGAAAGGGGGGACTGGGGTTGGTGCGGGGGAGACCCCCCCCCCCCCCGCGCCCGGGGGCGCC
>NW_015090770.1:1663052-1693946 GCF_001431845.1 Calidris pugnax | reverse complement strand
CCCCCCCCCCCGCCGCGCTCGGGGCCGCCCATTGCGGGCGGGGGGAGAGCCCCTCAGGGGCGGTGGGGAGGCGACGCTGCAGGGCTGCTGGCCCTGAGAGGAAAAGTACAAAAAAGGGAAAAAAACCCACCTTTTTTTTCCTAGTGAGCGTCGTTTTCAGGAACTACAGTGTGGCCGCAGGCACGACAGAGGCTCTTTTTTCTTCAAAAGCACCCGTCTGTTAACACATAAATTGTTCTTCCTTGATAAGGCTCAAATAAAGGTTCCTCCCTGAGGTGGGGCGACATGAAGCCGCCGGGATCCTGCAGCGTCCATCGGGGTCTGTGTTGGCTTCAAACAGATTTCAAAACTTTCATTACAACATTTTTTGAAAAGAGACCATCTCTTTTACCACTACCTATACATTCTCCCTTTTCAGTGTTACAGAGCAGTCCCTTAACACGTGATCCTGAAAACGTTTTTCAGTGTATCGCTCTTGCTACTGATAATTTTTTTACTTCTAACTACATGTGTACAGGGGAGAAGGGAAACCACAATTTTCTCCTTGTTTTTCTTTCTCCGGCCAGGTGATGTGGACAGATTGATGAGACCGAGAAATGCTGAATTTAAACCCAACAGTGTTGCTGCCTTGGGTAGACACAACCTCTTTTGCTGGAGACCCCCCGGCATCCCTTGTAAGCGTTGTCCCAAGCCTGTAAGCCCTCCAGACTCCCAACGGAGTCGGTGGAGGAGCCAAGGAGAAAGCTTAGCACCAAAGGAATCCACACTAATATCCTGCAGTAGGTAACACAAAAAAATACATTTGAGAGTAATGGCTGCCCCAGCTCCTTCTGCCACAGGTGTATTACATTTGTCGTGGGCATCAATGTGCATTTGGGACAACCCCTATTCACAGCCCTGCTGGTTTTTTTTCATGATGTCTTGCATATAGGCTTAATATAGAAAGCTAGAAATATTTCCAGAACTTGTTTTTTCTTACATATTCCAAGAATAAAATTCTCTTGCATCTTTTCTAACATAGAGGTAAAATGTGGCCAAAACCAACCCTCAGTTTGAATAAAAAAGGAAGAAAGAAAAACTTCAGATCATAAAATTCAGCTCCCAGAACATAGTTTCCATACTTAGTAAAATGCAATTGCTGTTGATTAGGAAAGAATGATGCCTATACCCTTGATGAGGCTGGGAAGAAATGCCCAGTGATGACAGCATTCAAGCTGGGTTTAAGAGAAAGTTCTGGATGAGCTTCTACACCAGCTTCATGTGAACTCCAGCAGCTCACTACCCCACCATTTCACAGCATGTTTTTTATCAGAGCTGGTCCTTACCTGCCCTCTCTATTTTCCCCCAGTGTGTAACATCACCCTAAAGGTGTGTAACCCCTCAGAGAGGGACCTAAAATACCTCCCACCTGCCAAACCTCCTGTTTCAGCCTTCCTCTCCTGGGTGCACACAGCTCTTCCTCATAGCTCCATGTGCTCTATCTGGCTTTGATGGAGCTTTGATCCTTTCAAACATCAGGGAAGAAAGCAAATTAGTGCTTTTCCAAACTATCCATTTACCTCAGCTGAGTAAATTAGATTCAGGCAGACAATTTATTCTCCACCTGACAAGCTGGGGAGATGGCTGAAATAATTTTCTCTTGCAGAATGGATCTGCTGGAGAACCCTCACAGGGGGCTAGGCTGCTCAACTTGGCTCCCCCGGGCTAAGGGAGATGTCTCTGCAATATGCTGTGTTTTTTATATGGCACGGTTTTGCATTGAAAATGGATTTGCCAGCTCTGGAACTTAATCACAGCATCCCATGCTGAACTTGCTTAGGTCCATGGGTTTGCTGGGATTTTGTTCCTATTTGCAAGAAAAAGGGCAATTGTTATTGTATTTCTCATATTCACCTACTCCAATGTGGAAGCAGAGGTGGATTCTAGACCAGGTTGCTCAAAACCCCATCCAGCTTGGCTTTGAACACCTCCAGGAATGGGGCATCCGCAACCTCCATCTAGTGGGAGGTGTCCCTGTCCAGGGCAGAGGGGTTGCAACTAGATGGCCTTTAAGGTCCCTTCCAACCCAAACCATTCTGTGATTCTATGATTCTCCTCCCAGAGAAACACAATTTGCATTTATATCTGTCTGTTTGCACAATGGTTGAGTGTAAACCAGAATCCATCTCCGCTTCCACATCAGAGGAGGTGAATATGATGCGCCTCTGGAAAAGCACTCTGTAAGGTTTCCTGCGAAGTAGCAAATCAGTGGAAAAGGTAGGTGAAAAGAGGGGATTATCAGCCAGCAAATCTGCAGATTTCCTTGGGATGGCTAGTATAAATAAAGACTATGAACTAGGATTTAAATAGGTGCTTCTCACCTCAGTTTTATCTCTATATTCCAAACTTCAGATGAAAAATGCATGTCCTGATTATCCAGTTGCCATAGAGGCATTACAAACAATTTAATTATTTAACAAAGAAGGGAGAAGAATTATTAGACAGAAGCTCTAATGGAAAATTAAGTATTAATAGATAAATATTGAATATCAAAGTTGGTTAGTGTTTGATAAGTAAACAATCCTACAATCAGAATAATGCAAAGCAAAGTAATTTCTTTTCTTTACTCCTAAAGTTACAATTAAAAGTCTTTCAAGATTGCATGTGGTTGGTCTAGATGATCTTATAGGTCCCTTCCAACCTAGGCAATTCTATGATTCTATGCATGAGCAAATTCTGATGTTTCATTTCTGGTTTAGATTACAGACTTGAAAGAAATTGCAGCTGTGACAAATTTACCGTGAATACACTGAGTAGGAACGAAGGCAGACACACACAGCCAAGTGCAACACTACATTGTTTAATTAAACAAACACCTCGTTTCAGGATATGTGGATTCTTGTTAATAATTCTCTGTAGTCTGCTGCTGCTCTTAGGTTTCCCAGCCCACGGTGTCTGTACGGCTATGCTGACATCTGCTGCGCTGTACATCAAGCAATGATTTGCACAGGTGAGGATTTTCCAGGTTTTGTTTTGCATCCAGCTTCTTTCAAATACTCAGCCTGCACAGGAGTACAATGGGAGGGTCACAAAATATTAGCCTTTTCATTCACACCATTTGTGCTTAAATCCAAACATCTTCTCTCCGAGACTCCCAGGCAACCATTGCCTATTTCAGAAAATGCCCCACATTCAGAACTACCTTCAGGAGCAAAGCTCCCTCAATTCCACAAATGCCAGCGAGAGCAGTGGCTTTCAGGGGAAGCTGTTACAATATGAATGGAATAATAAAATCTTCCTTGAGCCAAAGGAAAAGAGAGAATGACTTGGCACCCCACCGAGATGATGCAGCAATTGCCAGTGTGGTTTCTTCAGACTACTGTAATGACACTGTCTGGCTGCCTCTCAGACCCCCCTTTCAACAATTTGTTTAACCCTTTGACCAATTTCAACCAAACTCCACGGGAAAGCAGAGCTCTTCAAGAAATGAAAGTTTCTACAAGCTTAGTGGGGACAGGGGCAAGGAAGGCTGAAAGGTTTGCTCTTTGCAAGGGAAATGATGCTGTGTGAGCGTGGCAGCCAGCACAGGCAAGCCCAGCACTGGGCAGGAGAGGCGTCCCGTGGGGTTAGAGCAAATGCTGCTGCTTGCCCGACTCCTGTTCCGGGGATGTGGGGAGACATGAGGGTGGTGTGTAGGGAAACAGAGAGCATTGCAGTGCTAAGGAGAACATATGAGATGAGCTGGAGTCACAGTGGTCAGAAGGAAGCCAGATTCCTTCATTGTGCTGCTCAGCTGACGACTTGCTCAATGCCATAGTTGGATTTTCACAGGTAATGAGCCAGATGTTTTATGGCCATAGTCATTGACTTTACTGGTAGATCTGGAGCACACACACCCTTAGAAGATTAAAGAGCGGACCTTAAGTTTTGGGCAGCAACTCATCATATTTGACCCGTCTGGGGTCCTGGGTGATGGTAAATTGGAAAAGATGGTAAAAGATGTTTTGAGAAACTTTGCCGAGCTGAGGACTGCAGTGCTTTGAGAAAGAGCACTAGTGTGTGGTGCAAACTGTGGCTGGTTTTTGAGGCTATATTCATTATTGTGCTACAAGTGAACTTGGCAAGCGAGGGTTTGGAGCACCTGTCCTGGCAGCTGGGAGCCCACACCCAGGTTAAGCACACAGCCCCTTTGCAATAGTTTTGCCACAGAAACAAAACCTGGAAAAACAAGGAGTGTTCTGCTTCTAGAGAAGGGGACTGCTGAGGAACTGTCTATGGGGAGCCCAGGATGGCTGGAATCTACATCCGGCCAACGAGGTATGACACTGGTCCAAACACAATGACATCTTGCAACCTATAGCACTGGGACAACATGCAGAAAGGCCGTTTCTGTGGGTGTCGGATGAGAGGGTGAAGCCCGGGGAGCATTTAGAGTCCTCTTTGGAAGGAGTGAGAAGACAAGATCCCCTGTTTGCCCTGTCTCTGGTGCATACCCCAGGCTGAAGGTCATCTTCAGCTCTGGCAGCTGCGCTCGCCGGGGCTGGGTGGGAGGTGCGGGTAGCCGGCTCTCCTGTAGCAGGCTCCGCCAGCCTCCTGATTTCTGGCTCTGGGGGATGTGTGCTGGCTGCAGGAGGCATGTGCAGAGCTGTCGGGAGCAGAAGCAGTGCAGGCAGCCCGCATCCACATTCCTCCAACCCTGTTTCTCAGCAGGACACTTTTTCCAGCGCTGTGTTTCCCCTTGATTGATTACCTTGGCCATTGCGGGGCTGACATCTTACACCTGCTTGGTCCTCCTCTCATGGGAGCATGAGGAATGATCATTCCCCAGCGACACCCGTCGATAACGGTGAATAACAGCCGGGAAGGGAGGCAGACGATAGTAGGAACACGCTCAACAGAGGTGCTGTTATTCTTGGGACAGCAGGCTTCTGCAGAGGAGGAGGAGGAGAGCTTGGAGGGTGGTCAGGGGAGTCCTGTCATTGCTGATGCTCTGTTGGGCTCAGCAGCTGGAGAGAAACATTGGCTAAGGATGGTCAAAGCTGGGAAGGAAAAAAAGAGAGGAGGGAAAGGGATGAAGTGAAAGGAGCGAAGAGCCACGCTGGAGAGCCTACAGACAGCCTGGTGACGTCTAGTGTGCAAGGGGTGAAGGAAACAGACTGTGATTGACTATGTGGACCATCTGGGTGATCACCTTCTGGATTTCAGCTGTCCTGGTAGGTGCTCAGAGCTATCTATTCCCACTTGCATGGAATCACATGTTGTCTGAGTGAGTGTACCTCTGTGCCATGAAGTCATGGTGTCTTTGTTTAAAAAGGTCTGTGTAGCAGTTGGGATTTTTTTTTTTTTTTTAATTGTTGCTTCTGCTGCTTCCTGCACTAATTGACGGTGGCCAGATGGTTAGATGGTGGATGCCTCAGTTTCCCCACCTATATAAAGACAGCAGCATGCCTCACTTTCCCCATCTGTGTAAAGACAGCCTTGTTATTAACTTGCTTTGGTAAACAGGGCAGGTTCTGCGATGAAGGAGAAAAGACTTGATGCCATTTAGAGAAGCTTTGCTGAGTTACACCAGCAAGCAATCCCCTAAGGGGCAATGCCCACCATTACCAAAGCCTCCTTTGATTCAGATTGAAGGAATGCATAGCAATGTTTGACTCGCAAAGTTTGGTTTCTCTCTTTTTGTTTTATCACTTTATTGGGTATTTATGTGGCAGATTGTTACTGCTGAGCTCCAGGTGCTCAGCCTGGATGGGAAGGACAGCTGAACTTGGGCTGTGATCTCCGGGTGCTGCTCAGCTTGCTCAGCTTTTGAAAGCATACAAAACCAAGGCTGAAATATGTCCAGCTTGGGTGTGAGAAGCTGGGAAAGGATCAAACTCTCGGCAAATGTAAAAAATCACTGTCTCACTGCAACTGATGGAAAAATCAGTCTATTTGTCCCAGCAGGGGGTTTGGTTCAAACTCTGAGAAAACCTGAGCTCTGCATAGATATTTTAATTGCAGACTGAATGCAATCTGCGAACTTTTTTGCCTTTTGATCATTTTCCACAGTAAAAATAGCGACTGTGATGGTTTTATTGTAATTTTGGTTTCTTATTCTTAGGTACTACTTAAGGGACTCTAAAGAGATGCCATTGCTCAGGGTGCCACTGAGAGCACCTCCTTCGCTTGGTCTTTTTCTATCCCTTCAAAATACCTATTTTGATTTTGCCAGACATCTTTTGTTCTCCTTTAAGTCCTCTCAGTAAACTAAACCCGCTTACTTTCAAATTAAATGGCTGTGAATTCTGTGGCTGCAAATCTTACCTATATTAAATAGCATTTAGGTCCATTCCTTTCACAGGTTCAAAACTGTAGTTGGCTGTTGCTATCAATATCACAAACTGCAGCTTTCTGCCCGTTCGGGACATCTAGTTAGCACAGCTGTTTCTGATTGGAATGGTTTTGCTATCTTAGGTGGTCTTTTAACAAAATATGAGGATGTCTTGCCCTGTCATCAAAATCTGACAGCCTGGGAGCTGTTTGGTAAACAGGGCAGGTTCTGTGATGAAGGAGAAAAGACTTGATGCCATTTAGAGAAGCTTTGCTGAGTTACACCAGCAAGCAATCCCCTAAGGGGCAATGCCCACCATTACCAAAGCCTCCTTTGATTCAGATTGAAGGAATCAGACCAGTGAACTGGTCAGGAAGGGACGAAGAAACCGCATGGAGAGAAGCCCATTTTCCCCCTCGATTCCGAGGCGCAGGGGCAGGCTGTTTGCTCCCAGTTGGGGATGGTAAACAGGAGTGAGACTGAGTGCAGCCGGCAGCAGAATGGGGTTATCTGGCCATGGGAATTGGGATCTCGAGTCCTCTCAGCAAACAGCTGTGCCAGACCTGCCACAGCCCCGCTCGCTCCCAGCCTCGGATGCCAGCGTTGGCAAAGACCGACCGAGGGACAGCGTTTGTGGAAAGCAAGGTCTTCAAACCAGCACCCCGAGGCTCCCTGCTTTCTCTGGGTTTAAAATCCTGCTACCTCCACCTCTATTACCAGCCAGTGGTATCTATCTGATCGCAAGAATAGGGTGGACATCACTGGGCAGGGTAATTAACTACACCATGTTCCTGCTTGAGCAACGCATTTTATGTAAGAAAATAGCACTGTATCAGATCATCAGTGTGGTCTTCGCAGCTGAATGTGCTAAAAGAGTGTGGCCTCGTTCTAGCCATAAAGAAATAATGTAGTCTTTAAATCTCTTTCTGGAATAAAAGATTTCTTAAGGACCTACATTTCTTAAAAGGAAGCAGTGCCCACAAGATGTATAGGCTTCTTTAAGATGAACAGTTTTCCTGTTTCTAAGATTACTACAATGTGATTGCTAGCATTTATTTTGATGTATGTTCAGTACCATCTTGAACAACCCGCATGCTGACCAAACATGTTGGCTGCTTCAAATGCTCAGCACTGGTGGTGTTTTTTAATGTATTTTCAAGGCAACTTCTGGACAGAGTTCTGTCTGTTCTACAGCAGAACTGTTCTGGACAGAGTTCTACAACTTCTGCTTCTGGCAGAAGCATGTTGTAGGTCTTAACTGTCACATTTGTACTTGTGAACTCTGAAAATGTACTAAATTGCTCTATTGTTGGTAATCAAATAGATAACAACAGAGAGTGGTAAATAACGAACATTTAACGAATGTATCAATATTTAGAAATTGTCAAATTCAGGCTTCAATTACATTTCTCTAGACATGTTACTCCAGTCAGACATTCCTATGTTATTCAAAGACTAAATGGATGTAAAAAAAAAAAATTTTATATGGATTAAAAGTGCACTTAAATCCTGGCATCAGAGGATTGTTTATTTTATCTGAATTCTTTGCATGTGTGGTTCCAGAAAATTCATTACAACATACAGAACCAAATTGTTCATATTTTATTTATTTCGTGACGCACGAAGACAAGGGAGAAAGATGCTGAAGTTAAACACAACACACCAATTAGATGAGGCACGATACACTGCTGAAAAGACTGAACTTTGTTCAGAAATACAATACCCACAATACTTCCAGCCGAAATGAGTGGGAGTATAGTCGCTCATGTCTGTTAGGCTAAAATTTAATTGTAGAAAAGTAATAGTTTTCATTACAAGGTATTCAGTGATTATTGTCTCTCCTAAATCTAATCTGAAAATGATCAGCAATGCTAGGAGTTTGATTAGATTGAATAGTAATATGATGCTGCTGGGTTAACTTTTCCTACAGAAAGTACATTAAATAAAAATCTATCATCTGCTGCTTCTCAAATAATACAACCTGATGACTTGCTTTTAATATTTTAAGTATGTGTGTGTATATACATATGCATCCATATATATGTACATATAAGTTCCATAGTGGGAATTTATAAAGATTTTTGGGTTTGTTTGTGAGGAGAAAAATTATCTACATTGTTATAATGGGAACCCACTTATATTCAGGTAGGGTTTTTTGTCAAAAATAATAGAAACTGGTAAAATAATAGAAATTATAAAAGTACTTTTTTACTGCAAGACATAACAACTGGGACCTTGTCCTACAAATAATTTGCAATAACATTTAATACATGCCATTTTAATGGTCGGTAGCTGTTTTGTACATTCCTTTTGGTCCAGCTACACGTAACATAACACCACCCATTTAATTGTTACATCAGGATTGAATTAAGACTAACATTTCCAAGCTGTTTTGTCAGAAAGGAGGATGGGGCAAGATAGGAAGATGAAAAAGATCACCTTAGGATAAATTACCATCTTGGTTCTTGCAAAAATCTGGGTGTGATTCTGGTTTCAGGTTGGCGCCTGCAGCTTCCTGATCAGTAGCAGTGAAACAGGCTTGGATGGTCTGCACCCAGTGGACATGTTTGGATCACTTGTGCCCAGGAAAATGAGCTGCCAGGTCTATGGTTTAACGCTGCCAGGGGCGAGTAATTAATTCTCTGTTGCTCTAGGAGAGTCCAGCAGTGCCCTGGATGTTTCTGCAGTCTTTTGGAAGAGCATCCTGCTCATGTACTTAATTTAGCAGGATAACACATTAATTTTTCTCAATAGCAGTAATGTCAGCAAAAAAGAGAAGGCAGCAAGTCTGTGCTTGCCTGCTGCTACTATAAAAAAGCAGACTTAATTAGGAAAATTGACTGTATTCTAAGGAAATTGACTGTATTTCAAGGCTATATTGCCCACAATCAATTGATGGGGTTGCGTGGGGATTATGAGCATGAGAAAGGTAAATCCTATTGAGGGGATGTAAGTTTTAAGAGGAAAAGTGATTCCACTGCTTTTAAAATTTGCAGGTCAGAGCTGTCCCACCTGTCTGTGATCTCTTGAGTGTCCTGAAAAAGGAGAAAGAAAAATGTGCAGAGACTCTCTCCCTGGAGGCAAAGAACAGAACACTTGAAAATGGTCTGCTCCTGAGCTCAGGTAAAGGCTGAATCAATGTGCAGGATAAAAACCGTTTTCAGATGAGCTGGGTGGCCTCAAAATCAGATAACCCCACATTCATTCCCATAGGAGGCATGTGTCTTGTGTGCATCTCTCTTTTAGGAATAGAAAAACAGGTAAGATCTGTTATAAGGCTCTGAGTGTTGGATTTTGACCTTGTTGTGACAGCCAGAGTCGCAGGAGCCTTCTAACTCAGCTGCTCAACTGCAGTCCTCGTAACTAGGGAGTGCATCAGCAACGAAATCTTGCAAATTGCAGAGGATTTGGAATTCTTCTCAACTTGGACAAGGATATTTTTATAAAGTCAACCCAGTAAGTGCAAATTTACTTAACTATGTTGCCTTCAAAAGCAATCAGTACCAGCAGCCAACAGGTAAATCACGTGGCTTGAAGGTTCTTGCTGCTTCCTCCTTGCTCTAAATTAGTCATGTAACAGAGCTCTTGCATTTTCAGGGAGGATTTATCATCATCTAGAGGAGTATTTTTTGGCCTAGGAACAGCTTGTAGTACTGAGTCTTCATCATGTAGACAGCTTTCCTTTCACAGCTGAGCAAGTGTGTTCACGTGCAAGGGATCTCAGAGAGGTAACTGCAAGCAATTACAGAAGCTTGCCTAAGAACTGAGGGTTTGTTCCCCCAGGCAGCAGTCGGGTCAGCATCTCACAGACTACATTGGATAAAGGCAACAGGTGTGACTATTTTTGTGTGTGATGAGCCATCACCACAAAGAATGGGTCAGTATCATTCACAGCATCTCACTGACTGAACTGTTTCTGGGTGACTTGTGGACTGTGACATGACAAGGTCCTCACCAGTGTGGAAAGTGAAGGAGCTCCTGTGAGATGTGCAGGGTAGAGGGTGTCCTGGCTGGAGATAAGTTACCATGTTGAACAAGAGTTGAGGCTTTTTCTTAGTTTCAAAGCCTTCAACACTCTAGCAGAGAGTGATGGAGACACAGAACTGTTTCAGTATGACCTGGCACAAGGGCAGGACTCAGAGGGAAGATCTATTGCCTGGTTTCTTAGCATGCCAAGCATTTTTCTTTGTCTTTGTTTTATCCCTGTGAGCCTTGTAGGCTGGTAGGTTTGAGCACAGCTTCAGGGCATTACGCCCACGTAGCGGTGACAGGGTGCCTTATGGCAGGTTGCCAGAGACTCCACAATGCAGATGGGTCTCATTGCATATAAGAAGTTTGATGATAGGAATAAATCAGTATTGTTTGTTTCCTTCCCCGGTGCCCTTCATCAAAGAGGAGGGTGGTTTGACAACCTACCTATTGTTCTGCTTTGACTTTGATCCTGTGACGTTGAGCCCTGCATTTCCTCTGCAGGAAGCTCACCAGAGCTCCGAAGATGCAAACAAGTTAAACTTCACAAGACCGTGCAGGTGGGGATCAGCGCTAGCATTAGCAGGCAATACTGTTTTACAGATGGTCTCATTTTATCTCAGGCAAATAGTAGCTCCTCGGCAGGGACTTAATCTAGTTTTAAGTTGGGTCCAAATCTTAAAAATTCCCCTGTGGCCTTTTGTTACTGGAAATTTTTAAACAGGATAATTCTACCCTCTGTGGCACTCTCCCCAAACCTATAGGTAGAGAAGGTAAAAGTACAGGATCACGTTAAATTTTTGAGAAAGCATTTCCAACAGCTGTTAAATTGCTCTTTTAACTCTGGCAACTCAGATCAAACAAGGCATACTGCCGCGGGCTCAGGGCTACCCATGTAGCAGAAAGTCTTAAGCTGGAAGTGGCCAGGGTGACTATGCCCTTCTCTGTCTCTGTAACTGTGCAAACATGCCTCCTGGCAGTGAAACCCCAGAAAAATAAACAGGAGTAAGATACGTATCTTTCCCCGAGTATTGGTTTCTGAAGAGGGAGCCCAGACATTTCCTTCTGCTAATTTTCACTCGAGGAGGGTTTTTTACCTCAGTAAATTATGGAATAGTGCTTTTATTCTGGAAAATATTTGCTTGTATTCTGCAAACACCTCCAGCCTTTGATTATCTGCATGTCTGAGGTCCATGTGGAGAAAATCCCATACAGGGAATTCAGTCTGGAGAAGAGAGAAACAAAGCTCTGGGTATCCAGTGCATGTTCCTGGTGGATCTTGTAGGGAGGGAGTAAGGTTGCTTTCCAAGCTGTAGGTCGCCCTCCATACCCCCATAGCTCCTGCATCTTCCCCAGAAGCTTTGCCTGGTGCAGGCAGGCAGCGTCAAGTGGAGTGGCATGAAGAGGGGCAAGGCAGGGGACGAGCTTCCACAGTGCTGTCTCTGCTGCGATGCTCATATCCCTGTGGAAATGGTACAAACGCAGGAGAAATGTCTCTCCTGGGTTTTGTTTTCTGCTCCTGGGAGACCATCCCAACAGGTTTTTCTGTGCATCGAGTCTCATTTGGGGGCTTTATACTAGTGGTGTTGGTATAAAGGTTAAATAACCCAAATACTGCGACACAGCTAGGCATAAATATCACCCAAGGTGAAGTTTCATTTGCATTTAAACTATTGCTTTGAAGTAAATGGTTACCAGGTCATATAAACATTGGCAGAAGGGGGACACCAGAGCTGAGTGCCCTGGCTGTTGAAAATTCCAGGCATTTGGACTGCTGTGCAGGAGGAAATCAATACATTTCTGGAAATGAAAATATCTTTGTCAGGCAACTGGAGGCTGGCCCTATGAAGCACAAAGCACTTGAGGAGAGCTCTCAGCACCTCCCTTCACTTTCAGTAAGTGTGCAGGGCGTTCAGCACACACAGGGACCCACCAGACATACGGTGGTACTGGCATGCTCCAGTGGCCTCTTTTTTCCCAAACATATTACCAAACCCACAGAGGAGGATTTACTAAAACTAATGACAGTGAGAGGAGGCAAAAGAGAACCAGCCAGAATGATTTCAGCCTATGTCTGGGGAAAAGCACAATAAGAAAGACCAGAATTACAGTTTCTCTGTGGCACAAGGGGCATCAACTGTAGATCTTCTCTATTATCACTCTGCACTGCAGGCCAAAATCAATCCATGCCAGCTTCAAGCACCTAAGCAAGATGTCTAAGTTGAGTCTGTTCTCCATTGACCATAGGCTCCCTAATGCATCTCTACCAGCCCTGCTAGAAGGGAACACAGCCAAGCTGAGGGTGCAGCTGGAAAAGCCCACCTCAAACACTGACTGTAGGAGGGAATAATGACTTAAAAGAAGCATCTCCTGCACCTACCTGAGGGAAATGGGGTGAACCTGGGAAGTGTTGGTCAGTCCCTGCAACTGACAGAGACCTCAGGTGGCAGAAGATGCAAGGAGGGCAACTGAGCCACAGGGTCATGCCTGCAGAGAGCCCAGCAGGACTCCAGGTTCACTGTCTGCTCTGAGATAGGTCCCCCTACATTCTCAGGGGCCTGGCCTTGGAAAGAAGAACAGTATGGGCAGATTTTGCCTGAATATTGGTGTGTATCCATGTTCTGCCTTGGCCTGTAGATGTGATGACCTTCGCTTTACAGTCCCACAGGAGTGACAGAGCTTGGCAAAGTTTTGCTCTCCTGCTGCAGAAGAGCCATTGAGACCCACAGCCAAGCCCAGTGAGTGGTCTGTTGGCGTTATGCACTCCAGTGCAGCCTTGGCATAATGAAAGAGATGAACAAGAAGAGGAATATTTATGGTGATACCAGGATGACAGTCATACTGTTCCCTTCTGCCCTTCCCCAAGTATCAACTCCTAGTCAAGTTGTATCTTCCTCTGTTTACAAAAGGATTATGTAAGGAAAACATCAGGGTTACTCAAAGTGGAAGCTTTAGGAAGGCTGAAAAGCAAGCTAAAAAATTCACATCCGGTTTCCTTCATCTTTCCAGGGCCATTCAATAGTTACCAGAAGACAGATGGGTAGCCAAGGGCCTGATGCAAAGTTTACAAGGGCCCAAGTTGCTCTTTCTTTGGCTAGTAAAGAATGGTGAAGTCAAGGACGAGA
Organism: Calidris pugnax; assembly: GCF_001431845.1. Lineage (NCBI taxonomy): Eukaryota > Metazoa > Chordata > Aves > Charadriiformes > Scolopacidae > Calidris > Calidris pugnax. The sequence goes on along the minus strand of NW_015090770.1, from coordinate 1,680,560 downwards.
ACGGGACAGGCCTGGAGCTTGCTGGGGCTGGTTTGAAGCAAACAGGAGCTGTTCTGCCCTATCCAGGTCTCAACAGGTCTCAGCAGGGCTTGTTCTGTCTCATCCAGCTTGCTTTTCAGAGTACTGAGCATCTCTGTTCCCGTAGTTGCCTTGGTCCTTGGGAGACATTGCATGGTGTTTCGTTGCTTGGAGATGTTTTATAGTGTTTCATTGTTGGGAGACATTTCATGGTGTTTCATCACTGGGAGATGCTGCATGGTGTTTCCTTGTTGCCCCCCCCAGGAACATGTCCTGGAATGTGGGATAACATGAGCTGCTGGCCTTCATCTGCGGTGGGACAGATTGTCAACACTCACTGCCCTAAATTCTTCCAGATGCTCACTGGGAAAAAAGGTAACACTAAAAATATGTTTTTCTTGCCCAGGTGTTTTTTATTTTTATTTTATTTTAAAATGTATTATTTACAAAGATGCCACTGCAAGGTCTGAATCTGAAGTGAAATTGTGTCCCTGCTTCTTTTAAAGATGGATGGTCACTTAGCAGCTCTGTTTCTAGCACTAAGCTAAATGTGGGAAACCCTGGAATTAAAGTAGCAAGGTGTTTTAAGTGTTTATTTTTCTTAGCCAGGTGGAAAAAATGCAGGAAATAACTGCTACCGTGAAAAGCATTTTTTTAACATGGTTTCTTAAGGGAAAATGTGTTCATGTAGGCTCTGTGTTCATGTATTTCTGTTCATCTTTCCCCTTCTAATACCTCTTAGAGCCAGTGGCTGATCTCAGCTGAGCTTGACAGGGACAAAACTTTACACAGTGTTACAGTTCATACAAGTTTTGACAAAGCAGCCACCCAGGTAGGGGGGAAAGATCCCTTTTGTTGCCTCCATCAAGAGGAAATCTGCACTGGGGATTCATCCCGTGGCTGTGACAGGCTCCACAAAAGTGGCACAAATTCATGGGAACTCAGGTTTCATGGCTTGCCAAACAACTTACTCAAAAAGAGATGAGCTCAAGCAATGTTTGTTGTCCTTTCTCTGGGATTTGTAAACTAGAAATGAAGGGAAATCTATTTCCAGTATATTACAGTAATCATGAGCCATTAAGTAGGATCTTTTGCCTGCTTTCTGTTCAGTTGTGCTTTTCAGCGATGCCCAAGAAATGTGCTTACATTTCTCTTTAGCGAGTTAATGATTCAGATCGGAAGAAGGTTTTGCATTCTTCAGTTATAGGACATGGATTAATGAGGTCCAGTACTTACAGAAAAGCAGACAGATTCATTTTATGGAGGGAGGAATGGGAGACAAAGTATTAGATTGTCTAATAAAGATTAGATAAGTCAGAGAAGAAGCACTTAGTGCTCTTTAAATAAAATCAGACATGAGCCATTCAGATTAAAATAAATACTGTACTACTTTCAGTACACACAAACAGTAGCTGCCCATTGAATCCTATAATCTGGTTTAAAGACAGAGGATAAACTATACAAAGACACACATCGCTGAAGAAATCATCCATCTGGCATGTGCTCACAAATCTTTAGCAAAATGATACCGGCCCTTAAATGCATTAAATGAAATGTCTGCTGGTACAGCCACTAGAGGGAACTTCTCCCTGCCTCTCGCCTTTGTACCAATGAGGAAAACAGGAGTTTGTACATCCAAAGGTCATAATTACATCTTAGATGTGCATTGCATTATCTTTGAGATAGTCTAATAGCTTTAAACTTTAGTTGCCCTCCTTATCAAGAAGTTGAGAGCTGAACCACTTCTGATAAGCAAAAATCAGAGTGACATTGCTCGCAACAGAAACCCAAGACACGGTCCATTGGCATTTGCATCTTATTTCGGTCTCTGCATCTGGCATTTTGGGTCGAAGTCAGCAGTATTTTATTCTCTTTCTCATAGCCACATTCTTCCCTGACTTTATACTGTGGTTGGCTTGTGACTCACATATTTATTACTGCTACAGTTGTCCTGTTCGAAGCAATTTTGCAACAAAAGAAAAACAAAGATCTGTTTGGTTGAAAAAAAAAAGCAAAAGTTTTCTCTCCTCACCACTTACAAAGCAGATGGGCAGCCACAAATGCCAAAGGCCCATACATTAAGGGACGCAGATAGCTCTGAGCTCTGACCAGACCCTGATCTCGGTGCTGTTGAGCTTTGTGCTGACATCCAGACTTGCATTTGCAGCCCAGACTGTCTGGCCCCTTCCCACATAACAGACCAGAGAAACAAAATAAGCTGGAAACAAGTAACATAACTGAAATTCACATCCAGACCTGCACATTGTGTCTCAGGCAAGAAACGGGGAAAGGTGTGATGGCTGTGGGGATTCAGAGGCAGAGGAGAAGGCCACGTAGGATAACCCCAGTTCCATGGCCATCCCTTCAGCCAGTGCTCCCCCTTGCCGAGGCAGCTCCAAGGCACCAGCAAACACTGAGCACTGATGGTTAGACAGACTGCAGACCCCGAGTCTGCTCCAAGCAGGGCATGCTGAGGTTTCCCTGCCATGTGTGTCACCCATAAGCAGGTAGGATTGTTAAAATTGTGCTCATGTCCATCAGTAGAAGATGCCCTGCATAATCTCCCATCCTTCACATGTAACACACTTGCATGAACACATCAACGCAGAACGTCACCTCTTCTTGTCTGATGTACTTTGACTTCCTCAGGTGAAAACAAGTCACAGGCATGCTTACAGGTACAAGACTCTGGTCTAAGTACATATATCTTAATAACTGCAGCTGAAGTAGAGAGTTTGCCACCACACTTGCCACCCTTGCTAAGCGCCAAGGCAGGTTGTGGAGAGCTCTTTGGGAAAGCTGTTTCCCTCCTGTTGTGGCTGCACTGGGTAGAAAACAGCATATATAAAAAGCAAGTCTGGCCCTTCCAGTGATGCTAAGCTGGAACGAGATGGTCATAAAAGCATCAGAATAATAATCTGATACTGACACACCCAGAGCTCTTCCTACACGGAGACCTCAGCATGTTGCTGAGCCTTGCAGTTTTACAGAGGTGAGTTCAAATCAAGTGCAGACACGCTGTCAGGTCACCAGAATTAGGCAGAGGTAGCAGGAGACCTGTCTCTGTACTGACAGTCCCAGCAGGGCTGCAGACAGCATAAACCAGAGCCAAGCACTGCTTCATATGCATCTCCCTCCGTTCCCTCAGCACTGCCAGCATGTTTTCCAGGAACTGGATGCCATAGAGTCCCCATGACTAAATGCGTGGGCAAAAGTAAACTTTTATGGTCCCTCCTGGCAAGGCTTCTACTAAGAAAGGCTGCTGATTTCAGGCCCCCTCTGAGTCCTTGCTAGTATTGCCATGACTGCAGCAAAGCCAGGATTTTACTCCATCTTTCTAAAGAGTGGCTCCTACCTAGGAGATGAATGCAATTAGGACAGCAGGCAGTAGATTTACTTCTTTGTAAAAGTTTCTCTTCTCTTCAGCACATAACCTACATGCCTGATAGGGTCATTTTCTTCCAGTGAGGTTGTAAGGTGTGTAGGGCAGGACTTCCCACTTCCACTTTAGTGGGCCAAACAGGAATATGGATGTGTTCAAACCTGTCCTAGTCAAGCATGTGCGACTGGCTGAGGATCCATTTCACTCAGCTTTAGGGGTGTAAAAATCAGACATCCCAGCACAAGTAGGTCAGACAAACTGCCCTCTGAGTATGTCTGTCTGAAAATGAGATGAATTCTGCAAATGCCTCTTTTTCTCCACTGACTAGAAAGACAGCTATGAGGGACACGGTTGGACTCAAGCACTTAGCTTTCAGAAGCCTAACTTAACTTAGGGGAATCTCATCCTAGTCTTTAATTTGCAAGTAAGCAAGGGAATCAACAGTATACAATAATGCCCAGGCCTGGCTGTGAGGAAAAGCCTTTTAGTTTTCATTTATATCTCACCAAAAATCTGTGACCGTCTAAAGTTTTTGTCTTCTCTTCAGACCATGCCAAACCACAGTAAGGCAGTGTGAGTATTCAGGAAAGTATCAGGTTTGCACGGACTATGAATCTGTGATTGAACAAGTCATGTGTTTGCTGATCTTGGAATGCTGGCCAAGAAACACCAGATGTACCGAACAGTATTATTTATGTTGCAATTAATAAAAACACATCCATCACAGTCATCCCTGAGCTGGCAAACAATATCATGACCCACACAAGTACACTGGGCAAGTATCAACATAATTAGCTCAGCTGTGTTTCACCTCCAGCTATGCAGAGTGCACTGCCTGGAGGAAAATACTCTCTTTGCTCTTGGAGCAACCCTACACGTTGGTGACTGACCCCCAAGGGGAGCAAAGATACAACTGGAAATGATCACACCTGATTGATTCTTTCTTTTTTGTTGTTCTTGTTACCACACAGGTTTTGTCTACCGAAACTGTACGAGTGAGGGTTGGTCAGACCCATATCCAAGACCTGATATCGCTTGTGGCTACAATGTCAATGACACCACAAACGAGGCCAGAGTGAGTCTGAGCTCCCGTGACCACAGATCTGCTTGTCAGGGGCCCTGGGGGAGGAACATGTTAAGAAGAGACTGAATGATTTAACTCTGGTGGGGTTATTCTTATAGATGTTTTTCAGCATAAATGCTTCCTCCAAATGATCAGAATGGATTGCTCAGGGTAAAACTTCAGTAGCTGATTTTACAAGGAAATGTATTTGTTAAGTAGGAGGGACTCTTGGTGTGGGCTGATTTCTACCAGACAGTCAAAGGTAAAGATGCGAATGTGTTTCCCTGCAGCGTTCGTATTTCATGACTCTGAAGACCATGTACACCATCGGATACTGCACCTCCCTCGTGACGCTGATGGTAGCATTAGTGGTCCTGGTCTCTTTCAGGTGAGAAGCATCTCTGGTTTCTGTTTGGCCAGGACTTCTGGTCATCTCAGCTGACACAGATCCTTCTGTTGGCTTTCAAGGCAAGTTAAAAGTTGAAGTATTTCTGAAAACCTTCACAGAGATCAGCGACAAAAATGATCTGGGTCTTGTCTCCCAGAAAATGTGATGGCTGCTCCTCACATTGTGCTCTCCTGTCCTTTCCAAAATGTAGCTGGACGTATTTTGTAGACTGGTGTTTGCACCACCTCCTTGCTGAGGTCTTCCCATGACTTCAGTGTCCTGTGGACAGAGTGTCTTTCCCTCTGCTGTTCTTTTCCCTACTTGAGACTGGCAAAACTTTGCTCTACGTGCTGCTACACTGACCTGTGGGAAGGTGTTTCAGATTTACAGCAGTGATCTGACAGTCAGCTTATCTTCACACATCCTTATAGCCTGGAATTTGTACTTGCTGCTGATTCAGTGAAATTAATTTCCCTTGCAGTATTAGGGAGGCACCTCCAGGCAGAAGGAACCACAACTACTTCGCAAACTTGTCTCCAGGCTGCACAGCCTCCGGATCCAGATTATATGGAGATTTAATACAGAAAACACTGCAGGCACAAGTGCACTGTGCAGGCAAATCAAATAAATCCACCCAGGTGTGGATAAACACCTTAGCTTCATGTATTCCAGAAAGGCGGGAGGGAGGCTAGACCAAGCATATTGGCATAAAATCTCAATTCTTCTGGCAACGTTCAGCTTGTTTTAGTACCTGAGTGGAACAGATGTGACTTAAGCTTTTTAAGGTCTTCCCTAGGATATCCCTCTTGGGAAATGCATTAGCCTTCCTTTCACAGACAGAAAAACAGCATTCTTAATTTGTTGGTTTAGCATTAACAAGGATTGAAACCTGCTGTTTACAGCCACGAGCTAACTGCGGTGGCCAGGAATGTAACTTCACAGGATGTCTCTCTCTTTTTGTAACAGAAGACTTCGCTGTACGAGGAACTACATCCACATGCATCTCTTCACATCGTTCATTTTGCGAGCCTTGTCCAATTTCATCAAGGATGCTGTTTTGTTTTCCTCTGAAGACACCAGTTACTGTGAGGCATACACGGTAACCCTCTGCTTTCCACCTTGCTCCATGCCTCAGTTTCTCAGCAGGATCCTAGCAGTAGTTAGCGTGCAGGGAAGGAAATCTCTGTCCCAGCTTTCTATTCAGCATGTTATAGAGGTTATAAGAGAAGAGAGGTATGCCCTGTCCCTTCTCTGTCACTTGATCCCACATTTTGGTTGTTCCTGGCTGAGATTTCCCTGTTTTGGAGTATTCTTTGTGGGTGAGGGAGGCATGAGGAGCTTCCCAGGCTGCGGCATACACACAGAAACCCAGGTGCAGCTCCTCCTGGCTATAGATGCCCTTACAAGTATTGGAGCAGAGGGCATCCAGGTCAGTCTGAAATAGGTACCTGCATTTGTCATCTTGAGTGCGTTGACTAGATGGCCACAGAAGACTCCAGGAGTTCAGCACATCTACCCAGAAATGCCTAAACATGGATGTCTCAAGCTGTGAACACGGGATACACCACCAGGGTGGAGATTACATAGATTTTTAGACCCTGGTAGGTGGGGCTGGCAGGAAAAGTACGAGAACACATTAAATATTGCTGACATACTGCTGTGTGACACCTGCAGTAAGATATGGATTTGCACCCAGAGAGCCTGGAAAAGGAACCTCCCAAATTTTGAATTGTTTTTTCCTTTTTATTGCCAGCAAAATATCTTGAAAACAGGGGAGGCGGGGGGGAATAAAAGGGGTTGGAGGTGAGCACTGGAGACAAAATATAAGAATTAGGGAAGGAAACAAAACAAGGCACTTTGTTTTGGCTTGTTTTTTTTTTTTTTACCCCTCCAGATTTGCTGGATTCTTTCTGCTGAAGAAGAACAGTTTGAGCAAATTTTAACTTGTCCTTATTGACCCTTTTTCTCTATTAGCTCTCCTGTTACTAGTAAGGTAGCAATAGGGAAACTTCTCCAAGTGTGACAGTAACCCAAACCCACGTGTCCATGACACATTTCATGCATTTGTTGATTAATGCATTTACAAGTGCCAGCCATGCTTTCTTGTCATGTGAACGCCTGTCTCAAGGCCACCCATTTAGTCCCCTAATTGCTATAAAATCTCTATTTGCCAAGATTTATTTACAGCTCGTGCTCTGTTAGAAAATAGATACAAAACCCAGGCAGAAGCTAATTACTCTCTCTTTCCTCAGGCTGGGTGTAAGCTCACCATGGTCTTCTTTCAGTATTGCATCATGTCTAACTACAGCTGGCTCCTCGTGGAGGGACTGTACCTCCACACTCTCCTGGTTATTTCTTTCTTCTCGGAAAGGAAGTTTCTCTGGAGGTTCATCGCCTTCGGATGGGGTACTGGTTCTCCTTTCAGTAAGAATAACTGTGGATATATTTTGCTTTTGGGGTGGACTTCTGGAGCAGTAACTAGCTTTTCCAATTGCAGGTGCCCCAACTGTGTTTGTGGCCGCATGGGCGACTGCTAGGCAACTCCATGAAAATATTGGGTAAGTTGCTTGGAAGAGGGGAACATGGCCTGCTGGGGGGAAGCATGTAGCCCTCATGGAGGCTGCTCCACTGGGTTCTGCTTGTTCCTAACCTTTGGAAGCTGAGTAAACTGTCCATCACCCCGCTGAGATGCAAGCCTGTATCCTAGTGTGGGCAGGAGTAGAAGTCCAGCTGAGCAACCTGAGAAAGACCCTCAAATTTCACTCAAGCATTTTCAGGGGTAGGGGGTAGTCTCCAAGTATGAACTCAGCTCATGATGTTTTCAGTATCTCTATTTGACTTTCTGATCAGTGAAACTTTGCTCCTTTCTCTTCTCCCTTTTAAACTTTTGAACAGTGGTTCCACTGTAAGGACAGGATATATTTTTGTACCATGCAGGTGGACAGTTTTCTGTCAGAAATGTTGTACAGCTAAGTGAGAACAGGAAATGAAGGGAATAGGGGCCAATGTTGTACAGCTAAGTGAGAACAGGAAATTAATTTCATAGAAGAAGGGAATAGGGGCTTATCTGACGTGTAAAACAGACTAAACCTCTTGAAAAGGCACCAGTGTTTTCATAACTGACTGCACCTTCTCTTCTATTTTTACAGGTGTTGGGACATTAACACTGATGGCAATACCTGGTGGATCATTAGAGGCCCTGTAGTTTTGTCTATTTTTGTAAGTCTTTTCTGGGACAAGCAGATTCAAACTGTATTTTCAGATATTGTGAAGTCAGAGATCATCTACTCAACGTGCTTTAGAAGTGTGTTAATGAACTGATCTTAGACATGTGCCTGAACTGGTGTGACACATGAATTACTGCTTAAGCAACTTCTGCTCAGCAGGATTTAGTCAGTAACAAATGCCCTGAAGCTAAGTTCACAAGAAAAGCTAGAGTGTCCTCCCAAGAAGCAAGAGCCTGAAGAAGATCAGGTTTCCACATCCTGTTGATTTCATATGAACTTGGCTGGCTTGTGGAAGCTTGTTTTGGACTGTTTCAAGGAGGGCTCTGGAGGAGAAACCAAGTGGCTGTACATTTCCGTACAATCGCCTTTGTGTCTCCCGGTCAATGCCCCTCTCAGCAAAGCCAAAACCAACTTGCCTTACATGACCATTAGCCTTTGTTTTCAGCAATGAAAGCAGCTCAAAGGCTGCATGCACCATATGTTAGTGGACTGCAATCATACTATGATGGCATTGCTCACTGAAATAAGGCATAGGCATTGAAACTCAGTGTGAACCTGCTCAGTACAAGGCAATAGTGCTGTCAAGGACAATTTGGTACATACTCAGCAGCTGTGTTGTGAGCATTTGCTGGTGCTCAGCCTCAGAGCCTTAGGTACCAAGGAGCTGCTTCTTGGACATAATTGTTCTGCCCAACAGAGCTGCTCTGGGGCAAACCACTCGGCAATGATCTATCTGAAGCCCTAGTCCAGAAACATGCAAATTGCTGGTTACTCTCCAGTAACCCACTGACACTGAGTTGGTTGAGGTTTTCATATTGCCAGTAGGAGCCATTACGTTTGCAAAACACAAACTGCGACACTGGCATGCTCTCTTGGAAACCCAAGCAGCAGAGGTGGTGGGTTAAAGTTCTACTCCTGTTTACCACTGCACAATCCTTCACTCCCACAAGACAAGCAGAAGACCACACAAATGATTCAGCATCAATTTAACAAGGCCACAGCATTTATTGTTCTTAACGAAACAACCCTTATGCTCCAGGAGCCACTCAACAATATTTAAATGCCGACAAGGCCCAGGCATTCTGGAAGGCAAAAAGCACAATCTTAATTTATCTTTTGACGGCCACCACCTGCTATCTCCTTCCAAGTTTCCTCAAAATCCTGATCACATCTAGCTTAGCCCGTTAAGGCTGGAGCCGCCTACATGACTCTGCCTCTTTAACCTAAAAGAGGCTTTTCTCAAGCCCATAGCCACAGACAAACAAACAGCCAGTCCTTGAGAATTCAGATCTAATCTCTTTATTCCTCACAGTCCTTAGCAGTTCAAAGGGCAGAAAATCAACACTGATAAAGTCCTTTGTGCTCCTAGGCCAACACTCACTGCTGTGCTGCCCGGGGGCAATCCCTACCAGCAGGAATCCCCTCCATCCCCCCTTCCCCAGTAATTTTCATCAGCAAAAAGTCCTGCTCAGCCTACACCACTCGTGCCTGGCCTAGTGGGTTAAAAATCCCAGAATTCCCAGCTTGAACCTCGTTTTTCCCTCCCAACATCCCCCAGGTTTTCAGTCTTTCCTTCACATTCTCCACCCCTAGCTCCTCCAAGCTCTGCTCCTTTCCTCACCCCTCCCCAGCTCCCCAAACTTCCAGCCCTCTCCGGTCACCCTCAGCAGCCCAGACCACGCAGCCACAATTGCTCCCTCTTCAACCAATAGTTTAAGGAACCCGGGGAGATCCTGGGTCTGTCTCATCCACAGTAGACACACTTCTCTTAGGGAAACCCACCACCTCAGGGCCACAATCACGTACAAGCCACCATGAAGAGGATACACCTCTGTGGTGGTGTTTCCAGGTGCAGGGGAGGGTTAAAGGCCTGCCACGGTGCAGGGTGTTGCAGAAGGGCTGTGGGTGCGTGTTGGGGGGCTGTGTGGGTGCAGGAGGAGAGCAGGGCCACGTCGGGAGCCCCGATGTGAAGGGCAAATAACACCCAAGGTCGCTACACGCTGGCCGAAGGAGAAAGGCACGTTCAGGCTCTGCCTCCCCTGTGACTCCTGCTCTTTGCCTGAGGGTCAAACGAGCAGAAACAGCTATTGCTTCACCTTCGCCCAAACCCGAGCAGCAGATCAGCATTTTTATCTGATATCCACCCTTGGAGAAGGGGGAAAATGCAAAGGGAAGAACTTCAGTGTTGACTCTCTCCTATCCCCACTTTTAACTACTTTGCCTCCATCACCCCAAACCACGCTGTGTCTTTCAGCAGGGAACAAACAGCAGTTTAACAAGTGGTAGCTCCAGTGCTGCCCATTTGCTGGCATCCAAATCAGGGACAGGCTGCACGGGGGCTGTCTGAACCCCACAGCCAGAAGGGACCCTGCTGATGTGCCTGGTCTCCCTGCCCTTTGGTGATCTGCCCGGATAATAAGCCCCCATTGTCCCCATAACCAAAGCTGCACCAAACTGGCAGGGAAAGCAGCCAGCACCCAAGCCCAGGGTGGCTGGGCAGGGTGGTGAGGCAGGGATGGGGACAGGGACATGGACAGGTCAGCCCCAGCCCCTCTATTCCGCCTGCTCAGCCCAAACACCCCAAACTGGGTCTGCTGATACCTGGCAGTGACATAAGTGGTGATGGGCCACCTGGGCATTTGGTTTTGTTGCTTTTTTTTTTCTTTTTTCTTTATTTCATGTCCTTCCTTTTGTTTTTTTTTTTTCAGGTTAATTTCATTCTTTTTGTCAACATTTTAAGAATCTTGATGAGGAAGCTCAGGTCACCTGAAGGACGGAGCAGTGATTTCAATCAATACAAGTATGTCCCTTAAGTCATGACTTTATGCCACATGAGCCCACCCATGCCCCTCTTGCTCCTTCTGCACTGGCTTTTCCCTCTGTTTTCATTCTCAGGAGACTCGCCAAGTCAACTCTTCTCCTCATCCCTCTCTTTGGGGTCCACTACATCATCTTTGCTTTTTTCCCAGAAGATGCAGACAGTGGCACAATGGAAATACAGCTGTTTTTCGAATTGGCTCTTGGATCATTCCAGGTAATACTTAACAAGCTATTATTTCTTTAAAATAAAAATTAAAAAACAAAAAGAGGCATAACATATACCTCTGCAACAGAGTCCCAGTGGCAAAGCCAAACTGTATAATTTCCCTTGAGACACCTCATCTCCACTCAAAAGCTGAAACTGCAGTTCTAATTCCGTGACCATGGTTCTTTTATCTTTTAGGGCTTTGTCGTGGCTGTACTTTATTGTTTTCTTAATGGTGAGGTGAGTTTTGTGTATATAACATTTTCTTTTATTGCTCAAGCATGCCTCATTAATCAGTAGGATACGTTCTCCAATGAATTATACATTTTATCTGAGGGTTTTCTTCCCAGCTACCTAACGTCACTTGTGAAATACCTCCTAGACCTGGCAAGCCTAAATAATTGTGTGCCAGATGCAAACTTCACCTCTGGACTATTGCAGCCTTTTCATAAATCAGATAAAATTATTACTGTCTGGGAACAGAGGGTGGGAGTACCATCCCGCACACGGTCACACTGAGAATCAACTGATTCTGGCGTGTGATGCTACTATCTGTCATCCCATGGCTGTTTTCTTTGCTTGATACTTGGGAAGGAATTTATCAAAAGCTGTATCCAGTCCAAGTTTATTTGGACTCTTATCAGGCAAAGCTTTTGGAAGAGGGACTGTTTCCTTTGTAGTCATACAATAACTCCCAGGCTCCTGGGCTAGAACTTGCTCCCTGAAATGCTGCTGCTGGTGGAGGTGAGGGAAACATTATCCAAACCTGGGAGATCCCAAAGTTATTGGAAGGAAAAAAAAAACCTAAACACATTAGGGTGCCTAAGGTTGGAAGAAAAAGTCATTTTGAAAGGGAAAGGGAGTTTGAAATACTTTGATCCTTTAGCAAGGTTCAGAAAAAGTTGTTTTGAAAAGAAAATCTGCATTTTTTTACCTTAGTGTGCCAAAATGTCCAGTTTTCATAACGAGAATAAAAATCTTGGAAAAATCTAAACCAAACGCTAAGGCCTGCTAAATTCTGTGAACAGTTTCACCTGCAAGTAAACAGAAAAACAAATTAACAGAAAATTGTGTGGCTGCAACAACAGTATCACTAGAAGTGACAAGAAACAGGCCCTAGCCAAACCCCTTAAACTGGGGGTTAAATAAATAAATCCAAACCTTGGCAAAGGTAACCCACTCTCCTTTTCCTGTTATACTGCTCTCTGCAGTGCAGGGCTCCAAGATAAACTAGCTGAACTAAGTATTTTGTGACCTTTCTACCTAGGTTCAGCTGGAAGTTCAGAGAAAATGGAGGCAGTGGCATTTAAGCAAACACTTGCGTCAGCATCTCAGCACCTCAGCAAGTAACGGAAGAAGTGGCTTAACTCAAGAGATGCAGATGGTGAGGTCGAGCCCACCAGGGCACAGGAGAGCAGCCCTCCAAAGATCAAGCATGCTTTAACACCACACACCTGGAGGATACCTCCATGCTCAGATACACATGGTTGAGTCCCATGGACCATGCTGGGAGTCTCGTGTACGTATCTGAAAGTGGGACTTGGCTGTAGATCAATGGTTCTTGAAGCACATCTGTTCATTTATATCCTGTGCAGCACCAGAGTTATTTTGCAAGGCAAAATGGGCCAAAACATTATGCTCTTCCTTGGGTTTCTGGCCACAGCCATTTGTGTTTCTTTCCACACCAATATTTTTCAGCTGCTATTTCTACCTTAAGTGTGACCTTTCATTTTCCCGTGTGGTTCTCCAACACGTTCCAGGCTAAGCCAGGCTGGTGAGTTTTAGATGTTCTCTGTTTCTTCTGCTGTTGAAGCTGGGCGGACATTCAACCTTCATCACACAAAATTACGTGCCATCCTTTAACACAGCCCATGGGTTTCAAATGCAAAAATTAATTCATCGCTAGAATTTACCAAGGTTCAAAGTCTTTCTGCGGTGGCGATGGATGATGGACACTAAGAACATGAAATACAGCTGAGCTCCTGTTTCCTCTCTGACTGTATCTGCTGCTCAGGCATGCTCCAGTGGCAGGTTCAGACGATTTTCTTCCTTTGCCTCTTCTAACAGTGGAGACCTCAGAAATAACAGTGGTCCAATTCGGAGCTTCGTATCTTTTTGAAATAGTAAGAAAGCTATTGTAGCATATTCCAAGGGTGGCCAGGAAAACTTCAGTAAGATGGCTCTTTCCTATCATGTCTGTACCTCTGAGACTTGTCCAGCCAGTCTTTGACGGGAACCAATGAAAGCCCTTGAGGCATTTAAAACTCAATTGAACTGGACAGTACAAAGTGTCTTGTGAAAAACAACAGTATAGAGGCTGGCAAAAATCTCTTTAGAGTCCATGATCCCTCAGCCTGCTGAAATCTGCAAGACTGTGCACTGTAATACACTGTCACAAGGTATCTGAGCTTCTATTACAGTTTTATGTTCTTAAGGATAAAATTGTTAAGCAAGTTTCCCTGGTTTGAGGGGGAAAGGGATAAAACATTTCACCCAACAAATGCAATCAAGCCTCCTACTTGATGTTGTATCTGCGTTTCCACAGCTGGGGCAATTCTTGCCTGGTTTTCTTCAAGGGCAAAGATGTCCGAGCAGAAAGCAAGTGGTGTTTTATCACACTTCTCCCTCCTCCCAATCACTTCCAAGACATCGGCAAAACATTCATGGTATGTCAAATGCTGATCAGGAGGCATTCCCCAACCTCTCTGCCAAAGCTGCTCTGAGGAGCTTTTATTCTCACCAGACTGTCCTGGTAGACTTCTGACACTTTAGCAGAAGGCAAACATGCAGAGAAATGCAAAGGATGCTTTCAAAGTTAAATTACCTGTGCAGAAGCAGGTTTTTGAGTTGAACCTCTTTAAGAAAAAAATAAATAATCAAATATAAAGCTGTCAATTGGCAAACATTATCAGGACTTATTTTTGAACTTGTTTTTCGAAATAGTAAGCAAGTGGAAGGCAGAGCAGAAGCAGGATCAGTCCCGTGACCGCGGGAGAAGTGAAAGCCCCTCCATGCACGTTCAGCTGAAAGACCTCACTTCTTGCTGACTTACCCAAGCCAAGCAGAGCCTCCAACCTTCTCGGGGGTTCATTCTGTCCCAGCACATTTAGCAAGTCAGATACTTCCAAAAAGATACAACCATTAGCCTCATTTTCTTTCTGGCCTACAAATAAGACCAAGAAGAATGAAACAACTTGTATGTTTCCTGTCTGAGAATTAAACATTTACCAGTCAAGCCAAAGCAGCTGTTTGTTTCAAATGCAAGTGCTTTCTTCTGGCATAAATGAAGAAATATAGATTCAGAGATGGAATAACATGTAATTAATTAGATCTGATGCAATTATTGGCTCTCCCACAAGCCAGTGTAAGAGCTTAAGCCCTGCAGTGCATGGTTAGGACTAGCATTTGAAGGCACAAGGTTGGGTGGAGCCCAGGCTGAGCGTGATACCTATTTCATACAGGAGTCCTGGTGAAACAGGGGTGAACCACAGGCTCCAAAACAAAATGTTGCTGCTTTTTGTATTTAAAAAAAAAAAAAGTATTAGCATAAGTAGTTGTTTTACATGGCCATTTTGGTTTTATTTGACTTGCCTGAAATAAAAGAATAACAAACAAAATAAAAGGAAGTATTTCCAGGTTTTGCATGACATGTTTACTTCAGGCATCACGTGCTGGCCTGGTTTGTATGGACTTGAGGCTCCATAAAAACCCTCAGATGTCAGCTGGCCTTCAGAATCCTTGACTTTGTGACCTGGATGTAGAAGGCTGAAACCAAACACCACCATAGTGAGATGGGTTCCCACCTCGCCCACGTTCTGCTCAGGGATGCAAAAGCACCTTCCCTGCTGGGGATCTCTCAAAGTGTACTGAGGAATACTGAAAAAAAGAGCTACTTAGCTCCAGGAGCACTGACATATTTATAACCAGATGAAGAAGAACAGGGAAGTAAATCTCAGCAAGCAACGCAAAAAAAAAAAAAAAAAAAAAAACAAGGGGGGAAGAGAGGGGGGGTCAAAGTGTACTGAGGAATACTGAAAAAAAGAGCTACTTAGCTCCAGGAGCACTGACATATTTATAACCAGATGAAGAAGAACAGGGAAGTAAATCTCAGCAAGCAACGCAAAAAAAAAAAAAAAAAAAAAAAAGAGAAGTGGGGAGATGAAGGGGTGCAGGCCATGCAGAATCCAGTGTCTGTGGCCTGAGACTGCTGACACAAACTCCATATTCACAGTTCACCAACTTCCCTTTCTCTACACTTGCTCCTCGGTATTCCATGTAAAGCAGGTGTTTGTTACCAATAAACAGGGCTTAAGCACCATCTTCCAGACAAGTAGTCATCATTGTTCTGGGACACTGGTGACAGCCTCTGGCTATTCACTCCAGGTCCCCAGAGAAGCCAGTTCCAGCTCTGCAAGCCAGCAGTGCAGGCAGCAGCTCCAGCAGCCAGAAGATCAGCGGTCTGAAAACTGAAGCTGAATTTGAAAGGAAGTGATTAATGGCTTTTTTCTCCCAACACAGCAACGAGGAAGTTCCCAGCGAAACGTCAGAAGCTGAGGAGCAGTATTGTTGTGCAGTGAATAATGACATTGTGCAACACCTCACTGGGCTTCGGGGGAGCTGAACCCAAGTGTTTGAGAAGGGGGTGGTACCAACTGAGAGGGCCCAGAGCCATGTGAAGGTGAGAGGGCCCAGGAATCCAGCCAACACCCCTTACAGGACACCCAACCCCCTGGGGCAGACCTGTCCTTAGCCCAGAAAGGAGGCCCTTCTTCCATTCTTCTGATGTGGATGGGTTAGAGGAGCCATTACCTGCTTACTGTAGCCCCAGCAGAGGGGAAGAGAAGGGCAGTCATCTTCTGTAATCACCTTGCCCTGACTCACAAAAACAAGCAGTGCTCAACCCCCAGAGCAGCTGTCCCTCCAAGCGCAGCTGATGAAGGTACTGCAGAGTTAAAAATCAAAATACCATTAAGAGTCCAGGATACCTTCCTAGTTAGCATGCCCTCTGCCATTATTTCCGTATTCTTGTCCGCAAGCAATGGTTTGTGCACAAGTTTCCAATTAAAGTCAGTAACTGAGCAAGTCTAAACAGCTCATTAACGAGAGGTGATGTTCATTACCCAGCTTTTAGGAGGTATTAAACCATCTGAGACGGGCCAATGACCTCTCCCATCAGAAAGAGAACACCAGGTGCTAATTAACTTACTTGAGATTACATAAACTAATTCAGCAGTGAAGGTGGAAATCTGTTTTCCTGACATTTAATTAAACCTTTTAGTACCATGAGCTCAGAGAAAAAAAAAAAACACAACACACACAAACAACTGTATAAATACGTTTGGACTCAGATACCACTTCTGCAGGCCAAATAAGCAGAGCTGGGGAAAAGAGCAAGGATGCTTCAGAGAGAGGGTGCGGTGTGGGAAAAGGGAGGCGAAGGACACAGGAAAGAGCTCTTTAGCTGGTAAACAGAGCACATGCAACAGCAGGAAATCATTAAGAGCCAACAAGGTTATCTCTAATTCCCACGAAGCAGCACAGCCGACTGCCCTGCTTGTTTTGCAAGGCAAGAAAACGGGGCTGGCTGCTTGGGTTGGTGTGGACAGGGAAGGGGAAGGAGAGGGGAGTGTGCCTCAGCCTCGGCTCCCTTGGTCCCGAGCTCGGCAAAGCACCAAGCAGTCATTTCTTCATCAGTCTCGCACAGAACTGGCACCTGGGAGATGACATAAACCCCACTCATCCTCTTAAATCTGCACCCCAACATCTAAATACAAAAAGAAAGAATTACAGTTATCTTATTTCAAAGAAATTTATTTCTCAAACTTCAGGAATATTGCTTGACGCTTCCACAGGCTTCAGAAAATGAAGAGTTTACCCATTGCTGTACAGGTTGCTGTGTATAAGGATATCTCCGAGACAATCAATCCTGTTTCCTAGTATTTAGCCACCAAAATGCATCTTCTCCCAGCATTAGTAAGTCAAGCAGTGCTACACAAAGCCAGTTGGAAAAAAAGTTACTGTATTTTCCCTAGAGGATCCCCGACCCCCAACAAAAGGCCTCATCTTCAGCTAGCAGAGGGCATCCTAAAACCATTCACAATCGCACCAAGTCTTGGGTGAACTCAACGGCCAATTGTCCACTGCCTCCCTCTAGCCCAAGTGGGAGGCACCAGCCTGAGACTTGGTTTGGCTGTGGCTGCCTTCCCCCAGGGAAGGGGCTGGGGGCACAGCCTCCCACCAGCAGGAAGGGGAGCACACGCCGAATGGATTTCCAGTTTGGGATGTCACCAAGGCAGCACTCGGAAGTTACATCCATGTTTCTAGAGAAGCCGTGGATACCTCGTGTAGGGGAACTGCCCTGCCCGGCACAGGCCCCCCCCCCCCAAACCACCCAACCGATTTTAC
>NW_015090770.1:1622223-1662967 GCF_001431845.1 Calidris pugnax | reverse complement strand
GGAGCCGCCCGGCCCGGCCCAGGCCCCCCCCCCCCCAAGCACCACAACTGATTTATCGGTTAGTTAAGGCACTCTACAACCTGGTAACACCAAAGGGCAACCATTTGGGACCAGACCTTGCAGAATCTCTCTGGGGTAAGTGGCTCTGCTAAAGCCAACAGCACTGTTCCCACAAGAATCAGCAAGTCCAGCCCACTAGCATGTCTTCAACAGTGTAATTCAGCAAATCAAAAGCACCTTCACAAAGAGGCACACAATCACAGTGCAGCTTTCCAGAGGCAGGTTACGGGCACAAGGTTCTTGTCCTTCAGAGAGAGAGTCAATAAACCCCAACAGAGCCCTGAACATTGCAAGACCTTCAGGAGTTGGCTGGGCAGCACAGCTCTGTGTGTTATCTCACCAGAAATTGGGTAGACTCGTGCAAAAGCACAACTGGCACCATCCAGAGCCAGCCTGGTCTGAAACTGCATTCCAAAACAGGCTTAGGAGTGTTATCTTAAAAAATTATGGAAATCTGAGAAGGAGCAGAGACTGTCCTCACAGACACAAGCGAGTCCACAGGAGCATGTTCAGCAAGCGTAGATGTAGGTCCTGCCTGACCATGCGACTTGTGGCTCTCAAACACAAAGCTGTTTACTCCTGGCTTGCCTACACAGCCTCCACAGCCTTTGTGCTACAATGCTTTTGTTTCAGGTGAAAAATTGAGTCAAACTTGCCGCACAGGAACTGAAAACCTTGCTCAATAGCCATCAGACAAGCTACAGAAATGAAACATGTAGAAACATTTGTCCTAAAACAAAAATATAAACATTTTTACCAGCTGATACAAAACAAGCATTAAAACAGAAACCCTGAAATACTCTGAAGACACTTTTACCTGGGCAAAAGAGTGCCACACAGTTGGCCAGGGAGAACACAGGTGGGCCAACCCAGCCTCTGAGGTCTTCTCCCCTTTTACATCAGACAGCAAAGGGAACCCCCCCCAAGCTGCAGCAATTGTAGAGACCTTGACTCAGGCATTGGCAGAAGGAAGACCAGCCTTAATATAATTTGGCCAATTCTCTTTGGATTTCCATCAGCTGTGATGGATTAGAGCTGTCCCCATCAGCTCCTTCCTAGACAATTTTGGGCTTCTCCTCCCAGGCCCACTGTTACTCAGGGGATGAAAAGGACTTGGTCTGGTTAGGGGGATCTACACCTTCCTCCTCCCAGAAGAAATGCTACAGGAGACTCAGCTACATGGTGAGATTTCCCCTTGACCCAGCGTGAAACCCTGACAACCAAAACATACCCCAGAAGGTGCAGTGGTCTCAGCATGGACTGCCCAGCCACAACACCCACCTAAAGTCCCTGCAGAGCTTGTCCCTCTTGCCCCAAAGGGGCAAAAAAGAAACCAGGAAGAGCAATGCCCCGTTAAAGAGAACTTTGCAAGGGCTGCGAGGGAGCCAGTTGGGGTGACTGTCACATGTCCTGCAGAGGCAGCAGATGAGTGGTGACAGCAGGGAGAGGCCACAAGCGTGCACCACTGCTCAAGGAAGGCATCAGAACCCTTCCCTGTACACCTGCATCACCCAACGCCTGTCCTTGGCCCCAAGATATCTACATCTCCCTGCGCCCCTGTCAGACGTGTCCCAGAAGAACTCCCAGAGAGAAGGACAGATGCAGGGAACTTGTCAGCAGGAAACAAAACGAGCGACACATTCAAGACCTGCGTGCCTTCTCTTTGGAAAAAGAAATGGAGGAGTAAGATCCAGTGAAGATTTTCACTACTCCAAGCCAGCGAGCACGGCCAGGCACAAATCACCTGTCCCCGAGACACACCAAATATGTGTCACCCCTCACAGGCTCGAGTACAGGGGAAAACATGGCAACACCAAACCCACAGCAGCACAGGCTTTGTGCAAGCCTCAACATTGAGTCCCCGTGTGTGGGTCGCAGCCCCTCTGCGTGTTCATGGGGATGCCCTCTTCTTTAAGCCACTCCTCCAGAAGACCACATCTCAGCAGCAGCCAGCCCCAGTCTCTGCTTTGCTGGTGTTGTCCAGCCCTGCCCGCTGGGTGGGTATGTCTTCTACAGGCATCGGGACTGACTCACGCTTCCCCTTCCTCGCACACAATTTTAAGACACGGTGTCCTTTTCAAACTTCATTAGACTCCCTTTTTTTTTTTTCCAGTCTAATTGGCAAAGCTGATTACACAAAGGCACCCTTTGAGCCTAGATTTTGCCCACCCCATTCCCGGGGTGCGTGAGGCTGTTGATGTGAAGTCCGCTGATCCCGTTAAGGAAGAAGAGAAAGGCAGCGATGAACTCGCACCAGTACGTCAGCGTGAAGCCCGTGAAAGTGAGGTGATCCTTCACGAGGATGGAGAAGCTCAGAACCCCAGTGGCCGACAGCAGAAAAGAGCCCAGGATGAGAACCGAGCCCATCGACCACTTCCGCCTCGCGTTGGCATCCTCACAGACTTGGGACACCATCAAGAGCTCCAGGCCGAATATGGCAACCACAACGGCAAAGGCCACCATGCTTCTGATGGGAATCACCCCCACGCTCAGCCCCTCCACCTTGGCCAGGCTGAGGTCGGTGACACACTTGAGGACGCTGCCGTTGCCAACGGTGCAGAAGTGCCACAGTCCGAAGAGCTGCCCCCTTGAGAAGAGCCAGCGGCCATCGCAGACGGAGATGGACGACAAGACCACCGCTATGGCCACGCACAAGATGATCAGGCTCCTGATGAATGTCTCAAAGAAGGATTTCTGTGGCCTCCGCTGCGCCAGCAGCCTCTGCGCCTTAAAGGATATCAAGGGGGAAGAAAAAAAACAAACCCTTGAGTTACCACCACCAGTTAAGGGTGAAATGAAACCAGCGGGACAAAGCTGTGGGACGTCAGCGTGAGGAGTGATTTGCTCGTGCCCATCAAAGCCCTTCTCGCAGGGGAAGGCAGCGCAGTTACAGCCTGTACCCGGCAGAGAGGAAGGGTGGGTGAAGCTCTCCCGCTTCCCGGGATGCGGGAACAATGCTCCCACATCAAGGCCCGGGTTCGGGATCACAAAGGCTCCCAGGCTGAGCAAGCAGGATCCCTGCCCCACGGCACAGCCTCCTGCTCCGGCAGCGCCGGAGGAAACCGCCGGCCCCTGGGGAGGATGGAGCAGACGGGACGGGACGGGGGAGGCGGCAGAAGCGAAGTGGGGGGGACAGACAGACAGACGGACACCCGATTGCCACCACTGCCCTGCTTTTCCCACTGCCTTCCTTTTCCCACAGCCCTCCTGAGCTGCGGCCAGGGCTCCCCTCCCCTCGCCTCGCCCCGGGGCTGCGGGGCTCGGCTCCCTCGGGGCTGCGGGGGGGTATCTCCGGCCGTACCCCCGAGGGCCGGCGTGGGGACCACGCACCCCTTCCTCAGCGAAACCCTCTGTAAGAGCCCGAAATTTAATTAAAAGCTACGCCAAGCACCCCCAAAGCCCTCTCCAGCGGTGCCGCGGCGGTGGGGACGGGGGAGCCGCGGAGCCCGAGGGACCCGCTGCCTGCCCGGGGAAGGGGTGTCTGTCTCCGGGGAGGGGGTGTCTCCGGGGAGGGTCGAGTCGGGGCGACCCCGGCCGTGCAGGGAGCACGGCGGGGCAATGCGATGCGCGGCCACCCCCCCTCCCCGGTACGGGGCCGGTAGCGACGTACCTGCGCCCCGATGGCGGTCATGCTGCCGGTAGCGCCGAGAGACGGGCAGGCGAGCGGGCGGGCTCCGGCGGCGGCTCTTTATCTGCCCGGAGGGCGGCGGGCAGCCCGGCCGGCCCCTCCGCCACGCCCGCCGGGCCGGGGCGCCCTCGGGGCCCCCCCCGCGGCTGAGTCAGCAGCGCGGCCCCGGCGGGCGGAGCCGGACCCTTCTGCCCCCTCCCCGGTACGACACGGCACGGCGGGGAAGGGCCAAGCTGCCCCGTCCCGGGGCATCGGGGGGTCCGTGCCCGCTCTAGAGCCCGGGGAGAAGGTGCCCTGTGCCGCCCCTCCGACCCTCCCCGTCTGGCACCGGCTGCCGCCGAGCTCGGGGCTCGTTCCTCCCCGTGTGGCACCGGCTGCCGCCGAGCTCGGGGCTTGTTTTTGGCCGCCGCCCCCACGCCAGGCCATCCCTGGGACCTGCTTGTGCCGTTGGTTTTGCAGCCCATCGGGTTGCTCTCCACCAGAAGCGTGTGTGGCCAAGGTGTCCCTCGGCATGGCCGGGCACCGAACATCAAAACACTCCATCCCGCCCTTCCCCAGCTCCATCTGCTCCCGGTGACGGTGTTTTGGGAGCCAGTGGGACACCGGTCCTCCTCCTCCTCCTCACCCCGGGCGGTGCCGTGCACTCTCTTATCAATAACCAGCCCGCTTCACCTTGTGTATCTCTACCTCTACCGTCAGCAAAAACCTCTGCTGCTCATAAAGTTTTATGCCCTTGCTCTTTTCCTCGCTCATGTTTTGCCATCCTCTAATGAATTACTGACCCCTTCACTTTTTTTTTTTCTTTTTTTTTTCTTTTTTGGTCAAAACAACTTTTTTTTTTAAAAAAAAAAAAAGCCCAAGGAAGCTAGGTTTTGCTGTGTCATCAGAAAATCTCATTTTACTGCCAAATTCTGATTGAGGTTCCAGCGGGGAGGTCTGCAGTGACTCCACAGGCTCCAGGGGATGGACTCGGGGGTCCTTGTTCTGGGCCCCCCTCGTATGTATTGGGGGGCAGAATGGGGCCATTCCCTTTCTAGCCAAGAGGAGCTGGAAGGATCTCCTTCTCCACCATGGGCTGGTAGAAGTTAGGGTAACTTCATGTTGCTTCCAGCTTCCGTTTCTGAATATACCAGTAGCCTAAACAGATTGGCTCATTATTTTAATCTCGACACAGTTTTATGAGGGTTTTCTATGTTTCCTTTAAAAATACACGTGTATCTGTAACCATTTGGCTGGGGGTGTTTTCTGTAAGAGGGAGTGTTCGAGCAATATGTTTACTTCGGTTTCATACCTCATGCTTCAGTGATAAATTCTGACCTGTTTCTTTCCCTCCTCCTGCAAAATCTTTTATTCAATTGTTTCTCATCCAAGTTGTATACGTTATTAGACGGTATTTCTATCAAAAACAAATTGGGGTTTCCTGCTTTTTGCAACACAGCGGATTTTTGCAAGGTCTGTCGTTAAAACTTCTTTTGTGGGTTTGTGGGCTGCAACATTTTTTGTTTTCTGAGCGTGTTTTCCAAGCTGGCGGGCTCGACGCTTGCCACATCCCTTTCATTTGAGGTTCATCAGAAGAGTTTTATGAACACCGCAGGTTAGACCAGCATTTCCCTACAGTGGCACTCGGACAGATCACACGCGTTCGCTGTTACACCTCTGCCCTTCTAAGCTCCAAATTCAACAATATCCATGTATTTTCGGCTCAAAAAGCACGAGCAGCCTTTGATGTCCAATTTTCTGCGTGAACCAAACAAGCCCTGCTTGCACCTCAGCGTGCTGAGCAAACCCAGGCTGGGGCCAGACAAAATACACCAACTCTTATCTGGCAAGAACCTCACACCACTTAACGCTTTCGGTAACGGGAGGCTCAGTCCTGCAAAGCATTAGGCAATCTGGCCCCTGATTAGCAAAATTATTAAGCATAAATCCGCCTGAAAAAACATGAGTCATCCTAATAACTTCAGCCTTTTAAAAAAAGAAAAGAAAAAAAAAAATATTTTAATAGCGATGTGTATCCTGCTGAGCAAGACCATTTTTTTTTCTGTAAAAGCCCGTGGTAAAGGCTCACATGAGTAAACACGTGCAGGAAAAGCTTTCTAGAATGAGGAACTTATTACTTTTGAAACTAAAACTGCCCCCCGTCACACTTGGATCTTTTAGTAGATGTATCTGCCGAGCAGCTTCATTGAGGAAAGGGGTGCTTTGGGAACGGCGCTCTTGCTGCAAACACAAAATTGCTTTAATATTTTGTATTCAATTTAGTTTTCCCAAATATAAAATACAAACCAGAACTCCACCTGACCTGTAATTAATGCCAGCATTGAATTGGTACTTTCAGATTCACTGCTTACCGAAGTCACTGAGGGGAGGACAATCGTAACAGTTGTGTAAAAAG
The DNA here is from genome assembly GCF_001431845.1 of Calidris pugnax. NCBI lineage: Eukaryota > Metazoa > Chordata > Aves > Charadriiformes > Scolopacidae > Calidris > Calidris pugnax. The sequence continues at coordinate 1,656,884 of NW_015090770.1, read as the reverse complement.
AATCAGTTACTGATAGTTTACTAACACTTTGTTTCTTATTAACACTTCCTGTTGCTTGACTGGAGATACCTTCTGGTGGAGATGCCTGGATTCCTGAAGCCTGCTAGGACTGTGCACCTTTTCCAAATGGAAAAAGGAGTTTTATCTTCATTGTCTCATAACCAGTATATTTCTTCATCTTTTAAAGATTAAAAATTAACAGAATTGCTTGAAGACAAACTGTCTCAAAGAAAAATGCCTCGAGATGATTATTTTTGGAAAATCGTATGTGAATACAGTGTTTTACAATAAAAAGAGCTCAGTGCTTTAAAAGGAAAGCCAAGAGTTTATGTTTTGCCTGAAAAATATGTTACCTACATCATAACAACATGCTAAATGACCTTTAAAGTACTTTAGATGTATTTTTGGCTCAGCTGTGTTAATGCAGAGTTCTTGGTGTATTGCCAGTTTCATTATTTTGTTTAGAAAGTCCCTTTTCTCTATTGTTTAAGCGAGCGTTTCACATCCTATCCCCGGAGAGAAAGTTTTCAGGGAAATGTGTTCACAAATAATGGAAATTACCAGAGAGTGTTGTAAAACATGAAAACAGTTTCATCTGGTTCGCTTAAAACCATGAGAAATTTTAAAACTGAAGAATCTGTTCCAGCTTTTCTCCTGCAGATACCCAGAGAAGGTTCAGGGTTGAAGTCTGAGAGTCCCCGGGGCTCAGGGAAGTGTCTGTCACCCGGTGAAGTATCTCACTCGGAGCTACAGCAGAACACAAGTGACTGAGTCACCACCAGCGCAGGTTGGTCTTTATCTCCAGGTCGGTTACCTCTGTAAATGCATTTTGCTGTGGAGTAAAATGCTTTCTGATCTCTTCTGTAATTCCTGGCCTAGCAACTGATCTGGGTAGGCGTTTAAAGCCTCATTTTTATCAGATCCCTATTTCAAGGGGTCTGTCCAGACAGAAGTTGACTGACCTGATCTTGGAGACAAACAGATCTCCAGTATCTTGCAGACTGAGACTTTGGGACATGCCCCAGGCCTGTATGAGCAGCAAAATGGTTTTATTCATGCCTTCTCCAAAAAGTGAGCACGTAAAACATCTTATAAGGAAGAGACTACCTGTCTTGTGTCACCAATCTTTTGCTGCTTTTTTTTTTTTTCCCCTTTTTCTTTTTTTCTGGCAGTAGATTGAAAATCCAAGCAGAAGCTGCTGCGTTAGCTCAGGCTGGGTTCACCCAAGCTGGGCTGAAACGCTGCTTCTGGAACGGGGCAAAAAGTCAGCTGCAAGCTGCTGGGAAGCCACTGGAGACCAGCAGCTTCTGGGAAGTCAGGCACAGTCACCCTCAGTGAGGAGCGCCCGGGGCAGCACGTGTAACGAGAGGGACCAGCCCCTTGTCACAACGGCTTGGGCTCACGATTTTCCTCTCACCACTGCAGCTGAGCGGGCAGCCTCGTCCCAGCACGCAGCAGAGATGCAGTGAAGCACGTAAAGAGGAGACAGCTCCTGGGCCAGATGGTTGTTGGACTTTGCCTCCTGCCTTGGAGACCTCTCCGGTGCCACTGGAAGGCAGACAGCTCATCCAGCCTAGGGGCTTCCCGTCCCTGCAGCCCCAGGATTTCCCACTCACTGCTGGACGTGCACCAGAGACCTGGGCTGGGGGACACGGCAACAACACCCACCTCTGAGCCTGGCATAGGCACCAGAGACCTGGGCTGGGGGACACGGCAATAACACCCACCCCTGAGCCTGGACTGGGCTGGGGGACACGGCAACAACACCCACCTCTGAGCCTGGCATAGGATCATAGAATCGCCCAGGCCGGAAGGGACCTCCAAAGGTCATCTAGTCCGACCTCCCCGCAGTCAGCAGGGACACCCCCAACTAGACCAGGTTGCCCAGGGCCTCGTCGAGCCTCACCTTGAATATCTCCAGGGAAGAGGCCTCAACCACCTCCCTGGGCAACCTGTGCCAGTGCTCCACCACCCTCACAGTAAAGAGCTTTCTCCTAATCTCCAGTCTAAATCTGCTCCCCTTCAGCTTAAAGCCATTGCCCCTCGTCCTGTCACTGCAGGGCTTTGTAAACAGGCTCTCCCCAGCCTTCCTGTAGGCCCCTCTCAGGTACTGGAAGGCTGCTATTAGGTCTCCCCAGAGCCTCCTCTTCTCCAGGCTGAACAACCCCAGCTCCCTCAGCCTGTCCTCATAGCAGAGGTGCTCCAACCCCCCTGGATCATCCTTGTGGCCCTCCTCTGGACCTGCTCCATCACGTCCATATCTTTCCTATATTGAGGGCTCCAGACCTGTACACAATACTCCAGGTGAGGTCTCATCAGAGCAGAGTAAAGCAGAAGAATCACCTCTCTGGACCTGCTAGCATCCTCTCACTCATCCGAACCAAACGACACTCACAGCTGGGTTAGAAACACAGTGATAATACACCAGTTCACTACAGTGACTCTACTCCCCACCCCAACTAACTCTAAGAGGAGAGACTTTAAGCAGAAGGACAAGCTTAAAGGAATACATTTTGTATCCCGGAAAGAACCGATTCATTTGTAGATCTACCTCAGCATCACGGGGCACTCGCTTCCTCTGCTTTGATTCAGGTCTTCTCAGGGATCTCTGGCTTAGGACATACCTCAAACTATCTGCATCTGCCCATTGTGACAAACTGAAGCTTTGAAATATACATTTGATACAAAAAATAAAACTTCAGCCCTTTTAGCACAACTAGAAAAAATTCGGTCCATATTTCAATACTATGTAAGCTGAGGGAAATCATATTATTCAGTTTCTTAGCTGTTACATGTGTTCTGTCAGTACAAACTCAGATCAATGCAGCTCAATACCCAGATTTAAAAACACAGAGTTCATTAAACTGGTGAGCACACCTTTATGATTCAGAACTTACTCAAGTGAGCAGTGTTTGTCCAGAGGAGATGGCATTCCGTTGTCTCTGCCTTCTAGGGGAACGCAGGACAAGTCAGTGTCTCACACGCTTTGGTGCAACAAATAAGTTATCTCCAATTAATATAATTTTGTTTCTTTCCAGGGTGTGGAATCACCTGTCCAAGGCAATCTGGGCTTGCAAACAGAACAAGCTCCTGGCTTAGAACCAACTGGGCAAAGAGATCATGTAATACCTGAGCGTGCCAGGGCTTCAGGCTCTTTTACTTAACAATACAGAGCTCCCCGTTGCAGCGGCAGCACTTAGAGCTAAAGTAATCCTTGCTGACATAAGGATTGGAAGGGATTTGTTGAGCCACTGATTCCACTTTCAGGCAGTTTTTCATATCACCTCTTTCACGAGCTTACCAAGCCCCAGGAATTTTGACCATCTGTTCCTCTCCAGGCCCACGCTCGTTAATGGCACTGTATTTTTGAGTGGCTTCTCCATTACTCTGGACAGTCTAAAGCACAGGAAGGCTTTCAAACATTAACAGCAAACCATATTGAATGATTTTGAGAACAGCTCTGCACGTCTTCAGCTATTCTTGAGACAGCAAAGGATTGCTCTAAAGCTACACCGAACGGTGGGACAGTTGTAAGAGATGAATCAGCCCTAACAAGCACTAAGAGCATCAGACCTTGTAAAAATAGATGTATGTGTACAGGGAGTAACCAAAAATCCAGTAGCCACAGGTGGAAATGGGAAAGAAATTTAGAAGATGCTACAGCCCAGCTCCACATGAATGCTCTATCCTAAAATAACCTGCACAGATACACTGGTTCTAGAGGAAATACCAGCCCATCTTATAAATGAAGAAGATGAGAATCATGCCTGGAATGGATCCATGTTACTTGCACTTCAAATGAGCAGCTGAAGATTGGCTCATTTATAGACCAGTTATCTGAGGCTGAAAATACCTCGCATGCTGGTGGGTGGGGGGAGAAATATCAGATTCTATCTTTTGTTCTATTCTATCAGCTTTTACACTTCCAAGTTTGTTACTGTGTCTCTCCCTCAAATGTGTTATGTCTATGTAGTGTCAGCTTGTCTTACCTCTAAGCAGCTTTCACAACTTGGAAAGCTGCATAACCCTTTTTGGGTGACAGCTGTGGTATTTAGAAACCTATCCAAGCCAAAATGCATATTTGTGTGTGTGTGTGTGTGTGTGTGTGTGTGTGTGTGTATGTCCCCCAATTTATAATCGATCCCACAAGACAGCTCAGATGCCCAATCACCTCGAAGCAGCATTGCCTAATATTGTTTGCTCTGAACACTCAGGAGGCAGAGCAAATACTTTAAACAACAGTAAATACAATCGTCAATTATTTTAGCAGTCTCATCAGGGTGAAATAAGTTCAAAGGTTAAAATGCTTGCATTGTGAAACAAGGTCACTCCAGAGGAGGACTGAGGAATTTTGACAGAGACAGTTGTACGCTGCAGTCAGTGCTCTGTAGTCAAATTGAAAACTTAACTTTGCAGGGTTGGAAAAACATAAATCTGTTAAGGGCCTTGAACAGCACACCAACACTGATTTGTTAAATCCATGCTAGGGGTGTTGCACATCCCCATGTGTTTGTTAAGAGCAAGCAGAACCCACAAGAATTAAACCCCAAGGAAAACAACATCCCCTTGACAGCTTATCTCTAATTGCAGCGGGTACCAATCAGCTGGTTTCCCCGAGCAAGAGCTAACAGCAGAAGGGTGATAGAGGGAACACTCTGCCTTATCACAGAGGCAAGTTAACATTTATTACTGCCGTATCCAAAGTCCGGGTTGCGTCCTGCACGCTCTGCAAGCTCAGCAGGCCAGAGCCCAGTGCCTGCGTGCCAGCTGGCCTCTGACCCCAGAGCACGCCTGTCCCCCCTCGCCAGCCCCACGAGGATGGGGATGTCACCTGGCCTTTCTTTGATCCAAGACTCAGGAAACAGCAGCGACTCCCTGAAGGGGTGTCGGAACCATCCCCTGTTTGGTTCTGAAGTTATGGTTTGGTTTGAGGCTTGTGGCTTCCGTTTCAATTCTCGAGGTGATATACCTTAACGGTTGTCTACTTTTACCACTTTATTAGTTTAATAAAAGCAATTACCTCTACCTAAAAAAAAACCCAAATCTGTTTAGATGTCGGTAAAGCACCATTGCCCTAGTGTCACTACTGCTTATTTACACAGCCCAGGAGCCTCGTACTTCACACCAGCCATACTCTGGACTCTCATACTCCATACCATACATCAGTAACTGTGTTATTTACAGAATCACACAGAATCTTCATGGTTGGAAGGGACCTTTGAGATCATCAAGTCCAACCACAAAAAAAAACCACCCCCACAAACAGACACAAACCAACAATCCCAGGCACTAGAGCATGCCCTGAAGAGTCATGTCTACACATTTCTTAAATACCTCCAGGGATGGTGACTCCACCACCTCCCTGGGCAGGCTGTTCCAGTGCCTGACCACCCTCTCAGGAAAGTAATTCTTCCCAATATCTGGTCTAAACCTCCCCTGCTGCAACTTCAGACCATTTCCTCTGGTCCTGTCATTATTCCCTTGGGAGAAGAGGCCAACACCCGCATCTCCCCATCCTCCTTCCAGCCCAGGACCCTCGTACTTCACACCAGCAAGCACTATGTCTTTGGTAACCTTTTCAGACAGCCCCAAATCCTACACATTTACAGACATTCACCCTGCTGCTAAACAACCAGCCACCCCCAGCTCAGTTCCATCTTTTTCACCGCTCCCCCGGCAGTGGTGGTACCCACAGTTAATGGCTGTGCAGCCAACATTTGCATTGCTGCTTTGTCACCAACACCGTGCACAGACATGAGTGCCTCTGTCCCTGCCTTCCTGCCTTTTGTACAGTCTCTTACCGCACAGCTCTTACTTCCACAACTTGCATTTTTCAGCTTACTCCAAATAGACAGACCACCGATGTCACCATCCTAAGGAAGGTGGAGCTGCCAGCAGGAAGAAAGTGTTACTACAATAAAAATGAAGTATCCAGATAAAGATGTTTGAGGTAGTGTTCTCCATCAATTTTGTAATTTTAAGTAAGGAAGGTGGAGCTGCCAGCAGGAAGAAAATGTTACTACAATAAAAACGAAGTATCCAGATAAAGATGTTCAAGGTAGAGTTCTCCATCGCTCGTATAGAGTGGTGAGCAGCATTTAACTTTAATCTACAATAAAAATGAAGTATCCAGATAAAGATGTTTGAGGTAGTGTTCTCCATCAATTTTGTAATTTTAAGTACAAGGCAATGTATAGAAGTCTGGCCAAGACGAGTCCCTCACTGTGACCACAGCAATGTTTTCCTCGTGCCAGAGATGCAACAGGAAGGAGAGCAAAATTGTGACCATCAGCTCAGTCTCACCAGAGAAATAAAGCCCAATGAGGACTAAGATGCAGAACTTGCTGCCTCCAGCCCACTCTTTAGACAGAATCCAATTCCACTGCTTTAGCTGTCAAAAATTCTGAAAACACCTGTTTTGACAGAAAGTGTGTTGGCAAAGCAGGGCACTCGCAGCACACGGGCTGCCAGCAAACAAAAGCACAACTGGAAGCGTTTGCCGGTGTGAGTTACATCCTGCCACAGGCTGGCAGAGTCCTCCAGGGACAACCAGCTTCACAAAAATACAGCTGTGAAGACGGAGCTGGCTGTGGAATTTAGGGCTGGCAAAGAGCTCAAGTCATCTCTCATGCTGAACATCTGCTCTACCCCTCTTCTGCAAGGTACAAATAATCAACAGAGGATACAAGAGGAGGTAAAAAAACACCCCAAGCGCCTACATTACTTACCCAGCAAAACAGGGAAGGACAAGAATAAGCAACCTTTTTCCTTATGAGAACAAGGACCAAACCCTTCTTTATCCTAACACACTTTAAAGGGTGAACAAGTAGCTGTAAGAGCATTCCCCATTAAAACTGGCGCAGGAGGAAGTTATAATTTTTAAAAGCAAGCAAGGTAAAGTCTCTTAGGACACATTAGGCAAGGAGCACAGCAAAGCCTGTGTAACTCGGTTCAGATGTACTCACCTGAAGAGATAAGAAATGATAGGTTTCATCCCTATGGATTTCTATAAATCGGTTGCTTACCTGAAGGCAGTCTGATTGGAAGTGCTCACCTGTTCAGACGCCAGCCAGCACAGCAGGAATCAGAATGCCTTATTCCTGTATGAGGTTGTGACTTTATCCTCACATGCTCTATGCTGGAATAGTTCAGCACCACATTTAAAAAAAAAAAAAAATAAAAGTCTCCCTTTCTGGCCTTGACAGACCAAAATTGGTAAAAACCTACTGGAGATGGTCACAACTGTGGGTTTTCTATAAAAAATGATGATGATCACTGTAGGTCTTCCCGTTTGAACAGCCTTGTAAGCATTAAGCCAATTTAGACTTGATTCACTGCTCAGTACCTGGCAACAACAGGGCTCCGGTATCAAGGGCACGACCACCTCTGCTCTCTGTGGAACCTTTTCCTTCACAGGGAAGGTTTTGTGTTCAGCTGCTGAGTATTGGTCTTCTCTCCAGGACCCTAACGTTGTTGTGTTGGGGAGTAACATCTCCACCAAGCGTTTTACAAAACATGCTTTGGCAATTGTTGAGCAAGTCTCAGAAAGCCCCAGGCAACAAGTATCAAGCACCTTGCTCTTAGTATAGACATTCTTGGTGGTGCTCCAGCTCTTGCGGGATGCCATTTATCACCAGGAGAAAGGAAGCAAAGCAGTACCAGACCCCACCGGTGGTGTTTGGACACCAAACAAGATGACTGAGCCCCCTCTAGTGGCAGAAGGGCTGGGGAGGTTGGTCTGCGCCTCGCATGGAAGCGTTTGGCAGCCGCCACAGGACAATTAAGGGATAAACTCGGAATAATCGCTAAGGGATTGACCACCACAACAGCTAAAGTACCAAATGCACTTTAATGAGTTCCAGATATTGTTCCCAGAAGGAATTTATAATGTGTCAGTACATTAGGCGGGTACACAGCTTCCCCTGAACTACAGGCATGAGGAGAGCCAACTATAATATACCAGGTACTTAACATTTTTTTTTATGAGAAACCATTTTTCCACAGTATTAGAAATAAGGCATGTTTCAGTGTGCAAGTGGCTGCTATACCCAGTCCTCAGATGCCGTATTTGGCCTTTAGTTCTTCCACTTTTGCTATGTAAGCTTTCATTGCGTCTTCTTTGGACATTCCTGAAGGACAGAACACAGGAAGCACTCAGACACCTTTTACACATCAAGACACCTTTTGCACACAAGTCACAATTCCTTGCTGTAGCACGTAACTGCATGCTACCAGAGAGGAAAGTAGTCAAAAAGGTCACTCAGCTGAGAAGCCAGCATTACAGCTTTAAGCAAAGGTGTTCAGCAGTCACAAAAAATCCCCGTGTTTCGAAGCAAAGTTGTATTTGTATAGACAGCAACTAAACAGGGTATTAGTTCTATTAAAGCCATTCACACTTACTACAGGAAGGGACTTCTACCAACTTTGGCTGCATTGAGATGCAGTGCTGGCTCCTTAAAACACCAGAAAAATCCCATTTTCATAGATTAGACCACTTATTTCACTCCTTATTTAGAGAGGAGAGTCCAGCTGCATCTTCCAGTTAGGAAAGCTTTAGAAGAAACACAACTGGAAGGAGAGCTCAGCCTCTAGGGTACCAGGCTAGAACCTAGAAAAGGTGTAGGTTTCTGCTGCTGCTACAGTTCTCCTTTGTGTAACAGCTTGGGCCAGCTGGGAATTTTGCACCATGATTTCCTCTCACACAGGCTACATTTTTCAGGATCACTCCTGCCTTGCAGAGGTAATCAAGAGTAAGAGTTTATTATCACAGCATTATGAACTTCTAGAACTCGTGTCTTATAAGGCAGCACTACTTAATTTCTTGCTGAACCACATATGCTTTTCTGACTAGTTTGCCTGTGGTTTTATGGATTAATTTTTAAGTAGACACTTACCTTTCAATGCACTCCAGGCATCCCACTTTGCTTTGCCTTTGAAGTCCAGCATACCAGGGCGCTCTAGGAGAGACAGCATAAGCAGCAGAATTAGCTGGTGTGGTCCAGGTGTAGGTAATACCTACTCCTTTCCTGAAGGCTACTTAGCTCTTAACTACGATAAAACCCAGTGGTTCACTTCTGCAGCTATTACTAACCTGTAGTCAGGAGATCTGCTCTGATGCTGAAGGGAGCATGCTGGAATGCTATCAGTGGCCACAGAGATAGTCTCTGTCAAGTTCCCTTAAGACAGGAGCATTTGAGCAGAAGAGCACCAGATAGTGTGATTTGCTCTTACTGTACTTTCTGAAGAGACTACTGTTGCGTGACAGCTATCTGATTAAAGAATAAAGAATCATCAGCTCTAAAGTAAAGCAGAAATGTCCTAAGGTTCATTACAAGCAGAGACATGAAACCAAAAGCTAGTAGCATACAGCTTAGAACTCATTATCGTCATGTTAATGGTATGTTTCTAACATACAGCTCTTCATTCATTCTGCCACCTAGGGGTACAAGCACTGAATTCTAGCTCACTTCGTGACAGGCCACACTGTAGCTAAACAGAGAAGAAATGGATGAGATATGGATGTGTATATGGTTATTCTTAACACAAAGTCCCCTCTGTGTTTTCACTTCTTCTCAGTCTCCTTACTGAGAAGTCTTAGGGTTAACAAATGGAATTGGACAGTAGCCTGTACAGTAGCCACAAAAAGACCCTTGTGCTGCTCACATGGCAATGTGACCTGCAGAGCTAGTTGGCAGCTCCACTTCTCTCCAACAAAAAAAAAACCCCACTAGCTCACTCCTACTGCCTTTCAAGCCAGCTCCTGCTTCTCAAGAACGCAGCAACTTACAGAAGCGTTGGTTTATTAACAGCTCTATAGCACCATTTCACCTTGGCAAACATTAGCAATGCTGATGTCCAGCCACATCAAAAGGATGGTATCTTTGGTATCTTAAAACCAAAGTCAGTTCTTTTCTCTCTCAATGCTGTCCATCTTGGGAAAAAGAAAGGACAAGTGCCCATACTCACAATTTCCCTGTACACTTAACTGCCAGCTTTCAATTAAATGAGCACCCAATAAACTTCACCAGCAATTGGGTCAGGCGGCCAGCGCTCCAAACAAACGACCTTTTTCCTTTCTAATTCTAGTTACTTTACTCAAGTGTTGCACAAGGTCAGTAGAGACAGACTCCATTCTTGTTCCTAAGCTGAGTTGCCAGTGACAGAAGTGTAGCAAAAGAAGTAACAGGAGAGATTTCGCATAGTGTACCCGCAGAGATATTTCTGCTACAGTCCTTCCAAGATAATTGCAACACCTGTAAAAGTTCTTTTCCTGTTCTTCTATTTTGGCTTTCCAATACTATTTTTAGTAGCCAATCCAGTTTAAACAAACTGCCCCCTCCAAGTATTGCAATTCCACACTTTCAGAGTTTGTCTTGCTGTTAAAGTCTGTTTACCTGAGAAGTGTTTGCATTAAAGCAGCATCCCTTGACCTAGGCAGCTACTGACCGATAAAGGTCTCCAAAAATCCCAAACCCAATATTTGCACAAAGCTAACACAAAGGCTTCTCAGATGGCTGCTATACGATTTAAACGACTGCAGCTGGGTTAATCTAAAAACCACAAGTTGCACAAACCCTTATCGGGTCAGCGTATGCCTGTAATCCACGCCAAGTCAGTATTGAGTCATTTTTACTGGGATTGCACGAAGCAGGGCAATAGGGGAGAGGCTTTGCCACCCTCAAGTGCCTCCAGCTCAGCCTCAGGCCACAACGGCACAGCACTCCCCCAGCCCAGGGGCACAACGGGCAGGGGAGGGCAAGGCCCAAAGCGGTACCTACCCGTGTTCACGTCGCCCACTGTGGCCTGTTTGTAGTGGCTGTAGATGTCCAGCATCTCCTGGTCGGTGGGCTGGGACTTGAGCTGCTTCACCTCCTCAGCGGCCTTCTGGAACGCGGCCTAGAGGGGGGAAAAGGCCCCGGAGAGAGGTGGTCGTGAGCAACCAAAGCCCCCCGCCACCACCGAACGGGACGGAAAGAGACACACCCATCCTCCATCGCCCCCCCGGTTCCCCCCAGCCTCCCCCCGGCACATCCCGTACCTCAGTCATGGCGACGAGTCTTACGCAGTCCCGACCCCCCTGGCGTCTGCCGCGCCACCCCACCGCTCCGCCGCTTCACCCCCTCGCCACAGCGCCGGCTGGCCAATCACAGCGCCACGGGCGACGCGCTGCCAATCGGCGCCTGCCGGGGGCGGGGAGAAGCCAGCCAAAGGGCCAATGCGAGGGCGGCATGGGACGGGCGGGCTCTTGGGGAGGGAGGGGGTGAGGTGGCGCGACGCCCGCTAGCGTGAGGGGTGAGCCTGGACATTGGCCTTAGGGGGTGGGGACAGGGTGTCTCGCAGCCAATCCCTCGGCGCGGATAGTGGTGTCTGTCGGACGTGATTGGTGGGGCTGTGTGAGGCGTGGCGAGAGACCCGGAAGTGTCGGCGGGAGAGTGGGTAGTAAGGTCGGGGGCCGTTAACGGTCTCGTTCGGGCGGTGTGAGGGCTGAGGGGAGGGCGGTCGGTATAGGGGAGACCTGCTGGACCGGGCGGCCCTCCGCCATGTGCCCTGGTGCTGCTGCCGGTGGACAGGAGGCGGGACAGGCCCGGGAGAGGTTCCCCCCGGGAAGGAGATACTGGGTGGCAGCTCCCTGAGGAGAACCGGCCATCTTGTCCCTGAGGAGGTGCTGGGCAGTACCAGGTCCAGGCCTTAGATGGGACCGGTCTGTTGGATCTGTGCAGTAAACGTGAAAGTCGGCGATTCATAATTGTTTTCCCAAATCTATATTCCTACCGTGTCATTCTGTGCTGCTCAGGAGAAAGTGAACTGAACGCTATCGCCTTTTCTTTGCCCTGTACTGAGCCCTCCAGGTCTCAGGCCCACGTGGAACAGTGTCAAGAGTACATCCGTCTTTGATGGTTAATATAAATCTAGTTATTTTCAGGTGCAAAATATGCTTTTCTTGATTGGCATCTTTGTGTATCACACAGCTTATTTATAATGAAAATGGAATGGGAATTATTGACCAAGGGGATGTAAAAGCAAGTTGCTGTGCAATGTGGAAGGTCTTCGTCCCCCTTCTACAGGAAGTACGTGAAGGAAATATTGCTGGTTTACTTTGACAGGTTACAGCTAGGACAAATACAGCAAAGACTGGGAGGTACCTGCATGATGGTGGAGTGCTTAAATGATCTCCCCCTGCAGCAAAAAAAGCAAAAAGAGGAAAGACACATAAAAAGAACATAAAGGGGTGACTAGGCAAGAGAATCCCTTGCAGGACTTGGCAGCAGTGACTGAAATGGCTGCTAAGGAGATGCAGGGGTTGTGCTGTGCCCCTGGCTGATGTTGCAGCACTTGGGCTGCAGTCTCTGCTCGCTGCTGCAGCAGCCGCCACAGTTTAGCATGTGACCAGAAAACAAGGCAGTTGAGGAATACCTAGCACCAAAAATAGAGAAGATTGTTAAGATAGGGAACAAAATAGCTCACTTTCCTGTGGAAAGAAAGTACCCAGTGGAACAACGTGTGGGCTTGTTTGAAGAGGGACTTGGACTGAGAAGGTGATGCCATTGTAGGTTCTGCTCTCTGTTAAAATAGCATAAGCCTCTGTAGACCCATTCTAGAGATTAAATTAAACCCTGTAATTTTGTATACCAGGAGAATTATTTGCATGTGTATGTGCGGGAGGTTTTTCCACTGTCTGTAGGAAGGTGAAAATGAGCGTTGTGTAAGAGCTTAGGCATTTTTCAGGGTATTATGCTCTCTACAACATAAGTATATTAAAAAGGTTTTGGTTTTATTCATGTTAGTAAATTCTTTTAGAGCACAAGGTTACTTGCCCAGCAGGAAAAGTCTTCAGTCACTTAAAATCCAAAGGACATACTTGCATTTATCTGTAACACTTTTGTGTGTTCAGCAGGGAGTCTGGTGCTGTATTACACAGCACAGGTACAAATACTGGACTATTTGGTGTGCGGTATCAATAATATCCTAGGTTAGCCTGTTTGTTTTGAGATCCTGTTACTGCTACTGTAGAAATACTAAAAGTGAAGTCCTGAAGGATGTAATGCTATTGAATTTATTGCCAAGTTTTAATCTTTGCATGAGGCCCACCTGCACCTTGTTTTTCAGCTGTGCTTGTACACGGGAAAGCAATAATTCCTCTCCTTAATGTTTTCCAGGTTATTCAGAATTAATTCTCATGTCAGCAGAAAGCCCAACCATCACAGTCCGCCTTGTTCGCTCTTTTGAACACCGGAACTTCAGACCCGTGGTGTATCATGGAGTTAACTTGGATCAGACAGTAAAGCAGTTCATGAATTTTGTGCGGAAGGGTAAGAGACCGTTGTCTTATTCATTCGTTTCAGTCCCATGCGTTGCTGTCTCTGCACAAGAAAGAGGAGGGGAGCAAATGAATGGGAATTCTGTGGCTTTGGTAGGGATGCCAAATTTGTGTTTACGTCCCCTGTGCACTCTCCTCCCTTGGATGAGGGGTCTGGAGTTAATAAGAGCTCCCATGGTCAGTGTGCCATGCCTAAATTTGTGAAGACTGCTCCCCCTGCCCAGATCCCCATCTTCAGTCTAAAAGAGCGGAGGGCATTGCTGCATTTGGCTCAGTGCCTCAGGCTGCTTGAGTGGTGCTGTCAGGCAGCTATTCACAAATTAACAGGAGTAAATTAATAGAATTTAGAGACCCTTTGATCCTTAGGAACAACACCAATATGTGGAATGCGGGAACACAAGTCTGTTTGCTATTTGTGAGAGGAGAGGATCTTGAAAAATTGTTTTTGACACTGTGAGGTCTTGCTGTGCGTGTTTGCTTCCGAGTTTCTGTCTCCATCTTGAGCTTTGTGGTGCAGATGTACTCATCTATGGGCTTTATGTTTTAGAAGCCTGGTTGAAAGTGACAGCGTATCTAAAAGTTAATTAATGTCGACCAGCCCACGCAGCGACTCACTAGTTTAGGGTGTTACCTGAATCTTGTGGGGGTATTTCTACACACCTAAATGGAGACATTCAAAGGGTGCAGAATAATATCATGTGAATTTTTTGCATGAAGTCAGCTTAAACAAGTCTTGAACTGTTATAGCTGATAACATTTGAGCAACTCCTAGGACATTGCCCTGGGCCTCACAGCTGTATTATGTTTTCAGCAACTTCCATACTTCTACAGAGTGATGGGCATGGCAAGATCTCAGGATGCTTTTAGCAAACTACAGGCACTTTCAGAACATATGGTACAGCTGCTGTTATGAAGAGTAACATAAAAAACAATGCTAAGAAACTTGCTTTTGATCCATGCAGTATTAAAACTGTTATTTGGGACAAAGTTAGTGTCTTGAACAAGGCTTTTTTCAACCTCATTCCACAGATGGATGGATAGTGCTGTTCCTGGTCCAAAAGCTGCATTCCTTCCTTTAATCTGTTTTGAAGGCAGGGTTTGAGATGAATTGTTAAACTACTGATGAAATGATGGTTTCAGCCGCTTTGCTGCTGAGCACCCCACAGTTGGCTGGGCCTTCCAAGGCCCTGGTTAAATCCCTGGGTGTCACTGGGAACATTGGCACCAGGGAAGGTATTGGTGTTCTTGCAGTTGCGTATGGGCTGTGTCCTGCATACAGCTAAAGAGTTAATTTTTTACAGTTTGCCTTCCTTTTTCGTGGCTGGATTGCATGGCTGTGTTTACTGAACAATTCAGTTACCAATGGCAGTTGTCAGCTGTTTGTTTAAGGTAAAGAGAGATGCTGTGCAAACCATTAACAGGATGTTCCTGGCAGATTTCTGAAGGATCAGACTTCTGTGATCATATCCTAATTGCATTGACTCGCTGTCCTCGTGGGTCATTTTGTTCAGAGGGAGTTCATGCTCAAGTGAAGTTAATCTGATATGGAATAACTATAGAACCTGAGCTAAAGGTTGTAGTATAGTATTTGATGCTCAAACAAGACTCCTATGGATTTATTTTGATGTACAGGGTGTCCAGGATGTGTGCATAAAATAATGGCAAATAAAATGCTTTGTTTTAACTTGATGCTTTTATTTTAATAGATGTGCCTTCAAGAACAGGACTTCCTCCTCCTTTCAAAAATTACAAGTATGGTATGTGGGCTTTTTTTCTTGTTTTAATTCCTGTAAAATCAGACACGGTGGTGTCTGATTTTATATGTTTCTATACAATTTAGAAGACAACTACTGTTGTCACTCACACTGGTGGCAGTGCCTGCCTGTGCTTGCAACTCTCTCTACCTTTTGTAAGTGGGGTTATGCCACTGGAATCACATCTACAGAACTTTACCATTATTTTGAAGTTCTGTATTAATCTTTGAATGAGACTGCATGTTATACATTATTTGCTAATTGGTGCTGATATTTTTTGGTATTTTTTTTATAGTGTTTATAAGTGCCTGTTAACTCTGTTTTAAGCAGCTTGTGATCTCAAATACTTTGAAATTGTAGTTGTGCTATGTATTTCAATATCTATTTAATTGTGAAGTCAGCAAGAATGGTAAAGTGGGGGCTGAAGGCAGTAAACAGTAAATGCTTAAGACATATACTTAAATAGTTTACATGATGTAAGAGAAGCAGGGGAGCTTTGCTCAAAGTAAATATGAAAGCTGTTAAATACAAGCTGGTGGAATGAAATAGCCTGTTGTGGCATTTAAGCTGACTTTATCCTCTAATGTAAAGCTACGTGTTTATTTGCTTTTTGTGAAGATTGGCATGAACATGTGCAATTCATCTCTTTGGGGCAGAATATACTTTCAAAATAGACTAAATTACTTCATTTCTTGGAGTTTGTTAACTCAGATGTCAATAATGTATCTTTTCCTAAACTTGGCAATTCTACAAGTTCCCTTGGAGTTTTGCTGGAAGTGATCCTCTGCCTCCCATGTTCTTGTTCCTTCCTCTTCAGTGATTCAAAGAATTGAATGAGGAGCCCATTTAATACATGTGAATGGTAACAGAGTGTATTTGCCCATTAAAAAAAAAAAACCACACAAAACCCAAGGATTTCATTTTGTGTTCTTGCTGATGGTAAAACAGGTAGTGCAAAAGGAAAGCAGAAAAAAGAGTTAGGGATTAAGATTTATGATACCCAAGTGGCAAGGACTTGAACATTGGTATTATTTTTTAATATATCATTTAAGGTCTTAAAAACTAAGTAACTGTAAGTTTGAATTTGGAGGTGCCCTTCTTCCCCCTAATATCTGTGGCTTTGGCTAGATGAGGGGATCTTACCTAGAACGGCTGCTATCACTTGTATTCCTGGTGTTGCCTATCCCTGCTGCTAGTTCTTTCATCACTTAGGGCATCAGTTTAGTTTTTCCTAAGGCATATGTTGTGGCTGAGCACCTGATCGTGCTGTGTAGGACTGAGCATAATGTGGGTGAAAACACTGCAGAACTTTAAAACCTGTTACACCGGTTAGTGGGGGCCTACTTTTACTGGGATGGTGCTGGCTGTGTGGAAATTTTCACACAGAAAAATCAAAGCCGAGTTCCTCACCTTCCCTTCAGGCTGTGAATCATCCAGGTTTGCGTTTTTGGCATCTCTTGTGTACTCTACTGCCTTTCTTGTATTTTGGTGATGAAAGGGCAGCGATACTTCTGCATGAATAGTGCCAGGAAGAGTTAGATTTTATCTTCTGCTTTGTTTGGCAGTGCCAGAAATCTCGGTTGGACCCGGCTGTCTCTCACCTTGCCTGTGGCATCTTCCTTCCCTCCAGAATTCAGCACCACTTTGTTCTCTTGACATCATATATAATGCCATCACATTTCTCCTCTTGTCTTGATGCTCTCAGTCACATCTCAGAGCTTGTGACTTTCATTTTCTTTTCATTTCTTTTTCCACATCATTCTTTTCCTGGGTCTAGAACTCTTCTCAGTCAATATTCTCATCTTCCTACCCTGTCATTGCCATCTTTTCACTGATGAAGGCAGCCTGGGTGCCAACTTGTTTTATAAGCTGCTTCTCCATTTTTTTTTTTTTTTTCCATTAATGTGGAGCAATATGGTAGATAGTTCACAGAATCAGATTTAGGAAGTGATTTCTTATCTATTGTCACAGAAGCTGTATTGCTAGAAAGGGAAGGATAAAAATCAGGGGATGTGATTGAGTGGGACTAAATGGGGATGATTTAGCAAAGGCTATTGAGAGGACATAAGGCTTTAGCTGGGATGAGAAGAGACTGCAGTTTCATCTCTGTAACAGAGTTAAAGAAGCCATTTAGTAGCTCAGATGAAGACACAGTGAACTGCTGGATGCCAGTGGTGGAGTTGTGAACAAGTAAAATTGCTCAGAGAATGAGCTAAGACTAGAGAGAACGGAATGTGACAAAGTAGATGGAGAAGTTTAAAACTAACAGGCAGAGGCTGGATTGTATTTGCTGTGGTAAAAAGGTTTCATGATTGCAGTATATTTTTGCTGTGATTGCTTAGTCTTTTTGCAATGCTTCTATGCAAGATGGATCCTGGTAATTGCAATTTAGTGTGTGTCTTGCTTCTAATACTGCACTGATGACAGCGTGCTAAGGCTGTCTTCTCAGTGACCTCTCTAGTGGGAATACAGAGAAGTTTTGACCTTGTGTAATGTTTTAAATAAAATGTTCAAAATGGGCCAGAGTGGTAAGGAAGCAAACTTCTGAATGGGAATGTGATCTCTGTTATTCTGAACATCAGATTACTTGTTCTTGGTAGTTTGAAGCCTATATTTAGGCTATATTTAGCCTAAATTTAATTTTCATGCATCCTTATTTACCAGACTGTTTCCACATGTAGTGTTCAGTTAATGCACAGAACCAAACTAGAACAGAAAATGAGCAGGCAAACAACTGGTTTTTGCTTCTTTGCTGGGAAGGGATTGATTCTGAATTTGTTCAAACACAGAGGCTTCAGAATTTGAATTTTTTGGTTTTGTTTTTGTTTCGCTTTTTCTTTAGTGCTGTGTGGGCATCTTCCAACTTCATTCCCTCTGGATCTTTGCACTCATCTGGTTACTTTAGTGACCACAGTATTTTTCCCTGTTTTTCCCTTCTGTTAAAAAAGCCCTGCCCACGTTGCCAGGGTAAAGTGATTTTTTTTTTTTTTTTTATAGTGTAATTTCTTAAAGTGCTACACTGTGGAAACGTATCACTGATAAATATTACTGAAGAGGTTGCAGGATTAAAAAAAGGAGGGGCTGTACATGTTAATGGAAAATGGACTGAGTTAACAAAATCTCTACATGGCTGCTTTCTTCACCAGGAAGAAAATTTCAAGGAATGATCTGCAGTGTTTAGGTTCCTGTGTCTCAATTACTTGTTGCCTATCAGCTTAACTGTAGTAGTTGACAGTGCATAAATGCTGTTTTTCCTGCCCCAATTGCATGTGTAAAACCTGTTAGGTTAAAACACCCTAAGTGGCATTTAAATTGATGTGTTTTGACTGGCAATTGGGATGGTCGTTAGGCAATTATTGTAATTTAACCAGCAGATAGAAACCCAGTAGGACATGGTACCTTAATGTTGGATTGACTGGTTTAAGACTGTGGCTGCAGGACTGGGAAATTTCTCCTCTTTTAGACTGAATGCACAAAATTGTTAATAATAAAAGATTTTGGACCTTACCCCTTTGTTTGCCTTCTCCAAGTACAGCTTTCAATGTTACCTGCCTATTAAGCCTTACTGAAGGAAAACTGTTGTGTTTTCTTTCAGATACAATGAAGATTATTCACCAAGCACACAAATCTAAGGTATGATTACTAGCTGTATTCTTCCCCTTTAACGTGCTTTATTGCAGGCAAATCTCTGGGCTGTCAAACAACACCGGGGCACAGACAGTCAGTAAATTCTTACTCTTATCTGTGTATTCTGGTTCTCTCTGATTTGTAGACTGGTGAACTTATAGTGAGTTTGGAAGATGATGACAAACTGATTTTGAAAGAAGACAGTACGCTGAAAGCAGCTGGAGTAGGTAGGAGCACATTTGTATTGACTGAAGGTGCTGTTCATTGTGGTTGTCATTAAGCTGATAACTGGCTGATTATGTTTGGATAGCCTGCTGAAAAGTAAATGCTATTCCTGATGCTCTTTACACTACTTGATAATTATTCAGGGAAGAAGGGGGGGATAATGTACATTCAAATCATTGGACCGAGGGCAGCAGGTATCTGCACTCCAAATGTTCAGAATGCAAATTGTGATTTTTAGAGGGTATGCTTATAATTCTGCTGAGAGTAATTTTAAATGATTGACAGATAGGTTATTAGTACCGTGTCTGCTTAGTCTTATCAGTAACATTTAAACTGATGTTTTGGTTAGAAATGTAAGTAGTGGAACCAGCATGGAATAATGAAATAAGATTAGATTTGTTTAATGTGCAGCATACAGCGCCTGATAACCAGATTGCTCAGGAAAGCTCAGGCAGTATCATTTAGAGAATGTGCTGAACATAGCAAAGAGTTGAAACTTGACCTGATTTCTCACATTTTGACAGGGGACTACATATAGGGCATGTCTTTTGGTAATGTAAAGAAATGTCTGTCATGATAAAATTGATGGTTCCTGGATGTCCTTTGGGCTTCTCATAAATGTGGCTGAATGACTTTGTGGCAGTGGGGGTACTTCAGGGAGGTAGTTGCATTCCACCTTGATATGGACATTGGCTCATTTGAATGTGATTTGCCTGCACTCTAAGGGCAGGGGTTTCACAGAGAAAGCTCCCTTGTGTTCCTGATGCCCTCTGATTGCTCCCCAGCTAGTGAATGGGATTTCTTTCTCATAGATTTCTTGGCTCTTTTGTTTCCTGCCATTTACTTTCTGGTTTTAAGTGACTTGCGATATTTCTTTAACGTTTTTCTCTGGGGTGCACTGCATCTGGCCTCAGTATACCTTTTCTAAAGGTCTTTGGGCGTTCCTATAATATAAATGGTAGTTATTCTCTGGCTGTTTGTACTAAATCGGGTCTTTTTATCTGGAGGGGAAAAAAAAAAGGTACCTCTGGAAGGAGGATTACTGGCACTCAAGTTTTATAGATTTGTAATTTAGTTAGCAGAAGATTCATTTAAGCATGATTTTTATCTACCTAAGGCATAAGGGGGAATGCTGTTTAGGAGAGGGACTGATGACAGTGTCAAATATTGAATTAGAAATGACATTGTCCAGAGCTACCTTCTTTGAAAAAGGTATTAACAAGTATTTGTATATATTATCCGTCTTTGAAACTAGGTTTGTAGCTACAGCAGTGAAACAGTTGAATGTGATCTCAAACAAGGTGTCAAAACATCAGAGTAAATGTTACAGTGAAAAGAAAATGGAATGGATCAGCCTCTTCTGTGTGGGGGGGCTTATTCTGGGTGAAAAACAATTTAAAGCTGCTTTTAATTTTTTTTCAGAATAACTTAACAGTAGTTAGTCATTCAGATATAGTGGGTATTTGTGATAGAAAGGAAAAAGTCTTGCTTTGTAAAATGCAGCATGCCATTATGCCATTTTAAATTTTGTTATGCATATGTTCAAGTGTATCTTGATAAGAAAATTAGCTAAGTTAGGTGTGAGGTCCTTGTAGTAAAATCTTGAAGATTTTACTTTTCTTCTTCAATAAGAAGTGGCAAAGAGTAAAGCAAGGAAGTGCTATATGGTAGCACATACCACTAGTCCTCATTTTGTACAGTTTCATTTAAATCAGTAAGACGATTTGAAATCTCCTATTGACATATTACATTTTCCCAATGTCTAGTGTGGGCAAGATTTACTGGAATAAAACAGAATTGCCGTTAGAAAATGTGGGAAATTCTGAGACAGGCAGAACATTTTTCCTAAGCTGCAGTTGATTGCCCTTGGCACTTTACAGGGTTGGGCTGGAGAGTTATAAATTATGAGGACATTAGATAAGTATCCTCAGGAAAGCCTCTGTGGTAGTGATTATTATTACAGTTATTATCTAGTCAGCAAAGTTAATACTTGCCTGTTTTTGTTTTTTTTTTTAAAAAAAAGCAGGGTGTATGTTAATAACGTGTTCAGTATTCATTGCAAACAGTCTTGTCTGTTTTCTAGTTGAGATTCTAAAACCCCTTCTGCTCTTTTTTTTTTTTCTTTTTTACAAGACAGGCAGACTTCATTAACTTCAGGTTTAATTTAAAAAAAGAATGTGGAACTTATTGGCTCAGCACCTTAAAGAATTCCATGTTTAATAATTGTGAAGGCTTTCCATCAGATTTGTCTCTGTTCTGAATTAGTAATGTTGCTGACTTATTGTTTTAGAAGAGGAAGTCCTTGACCTACTGGGTTGAAAGAATTGTGACTGCTCTGAACCTTTGTGGGTCCTTTAGCTCTGCCATATCCCCTGTGAATAATTAGAGGTATTTGAAGGTATTGCTGGAGAAGCCAATTTGTGTCTTTCACTTTGCATATTGTTGAAGCCTCATGAATTAATCATCAGCAGGGCAAAAAATTAACTTCTTCAGACACATATTTTGATGGGTCATGAGGGAGAATGTAAAGTGATCTGTAAAATATTCTACTGATCCTCTAAGTATTAAATTATTATACCTACAGGCTAATTTAATGGAAAAAATAGTTTCTTTTCCCCTTTCCTAACAGAAAAAGACACAAAAAAAGAGAAAATCATGCTTCATTATTTTGCTAGCATTTGAAGGCATTACAAGTGCAGTCACTTAATTTGCTGAATGCTTATACAAACAACTCTGAAGGCTGTGTTAAACAAATCTTGAGGGGTCTTGTGTACATATTTATTTCTATATATTCAGGTTCTTGGGTTTTATGTTTGGTGGTTTGTTTTTTTTCTTTAACCAAGGTTAAATGACATCTTTAATACTGGAATCTTTTTTCTTTTCTTTTCTTTTTTTTTTTGTGAAAATATTGGGGGGGCGAAGTGGGGTAATTTATAGTTGTCTTTGACCAAATAGTTGCCAGTTGTCTTCGAAGATTTTAAATAGCTGGCTGTTGGGTGGTTCATTTACTGGTGTGCTAAATATTTAATTTTTTATTCGTTCTAGCAAATGAGACCGAATTAGCATTCTTCTGTGAGGAAGATTACAGAAACTACAAAGCTAATCCTGTTTCAGCCTGGTGAAGATCCCAAGAGACTGTTTTGTTTTCCCATACCTGTTGTAAATTTTCCTTATTCTGCTTAATGAGATTTTTCTTAAAGATCAATAAATCCTAGAGGATTGCTTTGCAAACAGTGCAATTCCCTTCCTATAGAAATTAATTTCTGTCAATACGCTAAGACTGATGGGGAAGCAAAAGTGGGGGACATAAATGATTCTTTTTCTTTCTCGTGTTGCTTTTTCCTTTGCTTGTCTGTTACGTAGGGTGCAGGCAGCACAATCTCTGACCTGTGACACACGTTCTTGGTGTGATCCCACAGCAGAAATTAGCTACACATGGAGATCATACAACGTGCAGTGAGATCCCCTCACAGTACTAACTTCTAATGAAAATGGAAACGTTTTATGACCAAAGCACTGGGCGTTTTAGAGAGATTGTGAAGAGAATCTCTCCGTTTCAAGTCATAGCTTTACTTCTCTCGTTTTGTGTTTGGTCTCTTTTGTTTAAATGGTGCAGACTGGCAAGTGTTTCGTGCTCTTCACTGGTGAATGCTTTCCTTTATACTCTCCTCCAGCTCTCTTTAGGCTGAAGGGGACAAATGACTGTTGGGAGGCTTTTGTGTTCAAGGACCAGCTCACCTGTTTCACTGAATTTCACTCAATTTCACTGGATTTTTAGAGTTGGAAGGGACCATAGAGATCATCTAGTCCAACTCCCCTGCTGAAGCAGGATTGCCTAGAGCTAGAGCATGTTACTCAGGGCTGCATCCAGGCGGGTCTTGAAAATCTCCAAAGAAGGGGACTCCACGACCTCCCTGGGCAGCCTGTTCCAGGGCTCTGGCACCCTCTGTTTCTAGCTTTACTTCATGGGGACACCCTCAAATAAGAGGTAGCAACCCGAGTTCTGCCAGGACGTCAGCGTGCGGAAGTAGGAATTGGGCATTTTTCCAAATGGAGTGAAAGCTCATGGTTTCAGTTTTAAGAATAAAACCTGAATGACTGCATTTTTTGCGAGGAGAGGCCCAGTCTGAGAGCCACGTCTTCAAGACTGGAACTGATTCTTTCCTGCTTTCCACGAGCCAAATACTCTGTTGCTATATGTTAGTTCTTGGTAATTCCAGGCTCTCCAACTACGTTAACCAAATGAAGAATAAGAAAAAATAATCTTGCATCCAATAAAGTATACCTTTAGATAGATACTGCTTATTAAATTGCTTTTTAGGGGGTACTGAGGTGGGACACTGTGCCTTTAAGCCTCTCTTCACTGAAATAGAAGCGATGCTGGCTCTCTGCCTTAGCTGAGTTCTTGGGCAGAGACTCTGCTGAATCAAATGAGACCTCATGTGCCATTGCTTTGGACCCACACATCTACCCTCAGCGCTGGGTGAGAGCGGACAACACCATTTCCACAAGAGACTTCCCAGAGAAGTAAGCTTACTGTTTCCTAGAGCTTTGATGATTTTTTTTTTAATTTTATTTTTTATTGGCAAGTGATAGTGAAAGTAGATGTGTGATTTCCAAAGTATCTAAATAAAAGTTCTCTTTACTTCAGAGGTATGGCCAAAGAAACTTCTGTGTATCGTTCCCACCTCATTTTATTCATCCTTCCTGACAACTCTCTGCTTTAGACTGATTTTGGTAGCTGGTGTTACTCCCCAGAATTTTATTCTCTTGTGAAAATAGTCTAACACTGCATCATCTGTGATTAAAAGAGTGATTGTATATTTATCTTGTGATGTTATGCATGCTGTGATGAGTTTGCAAGGAGAACTTACCACTTGTCCCTTCCTTGTGTCCAGGCTGCCTTTCTGTTGCTGGTACCTGCTCACCAAACACAGGCCCATGTCTCAGCTGCCTTCTGAACACAGTCTGTTGTGTTTGCAGATTCGTCTGGCTAATACCAGTTTGTACTCATCTTCTCAGACAGTTTAAGCTAACGCATTGCACACCGGAGTAAAAAGCTACAATAAGGAAGGTAACTTTGTAAGAAGCAGATGGCATGGCAGAGAGATCAGTGTCTCAGCCTGTCCTGCCAAGGCATGATGATGTCTGTCAGCACACTCAGGCTCTCAGACTGAGCAAACACTGTCACTCTTTTCCTCCTGTTCTGGGGATTTGAATTTGATCTCCAGACCTTTCAGACAGATTTGGACTGGTTGTGTGATCCCTTTTCTCTAAGGCATTTGTCTTTGACTCACCAAATTTTAACAACTCTCCTTTCTGGGCTACAAACATTCAGCGCCGAATTGAGCATGGCACAGTGAAAGAGCATTTCTACAGCATCAGTGAGAAATGGTAAATGTTTTGATGCAAATATTCAAGAGTGATGTGTCTGGCACTCCAGATCAGCTTCTCTTTCCAAGGGAAGAGTTAAACTGCTGCTTTGTGAGCTCAGTTCACTCTGGCAATGCCACTTCATTGGCTCCTTTCTGCAGCTGCACAGTAGAGCCTTTTGTAATGCTCTCAATGGCCATACTTGTAAACTGGTTTCTTCGTAAAGTGTTTTTGTACTGTGGTTTTTTTTTTTTTTTTTTTTTTAATTGGAGCTTTAATAGTGCTTCTTTCAAATAAACCCCACATAACCATAGATAATAACTGAGAACTTGGTAAGATAGATGCGGTTCCAACATTTTTCGGTGGGATATGTCAAAGCAGCTTTGATTCCGGGATTGCCAAATACTGAATGAAATCTGTGACCACTGGCTAATAAATTACTGAAGACTGAGATGCCTTTGCCCATGTTGTTATGAAATCCTCTTTCTATTGAAGGAAACCACCTACGGAGTTGGTACAGTGGTTTGTTATCCTGGCAGAATTTATGAACTGCGTTGGTTTATGATTCCTGTTAATCAAATGTGGCTTCTCCATGGCATGCAGTGGGGTAAGTCATATGGCTTTACTAGTGTTCTTAGACATTGTGGGGCTAAGAAGGATTCACCTTGCAGTATGATGTCCTTGGAGCCTTTCCCCAGACTTTTTTTTTTTTTTTTTTTTAGTGATAGCAGCAAACAGAGGGTACATAAAATGTTTGGGGGTTTTTTTTTTTTTTTTTTTTTTTTTTTTTTTAAACAAAAAGTATCCAGAGTGAATGCTGAAAGAAGATACAACTTCTGGGTTATACCACTGTACCAGGGAAAGGCAGTCAAACTGCAAGCTGGGACTGTGGGGGAGGGCTTGGGTGTTTCTTGGAGATCAGAGAGACTGGAGTTTTGGTTAAGAGGTGTGAAAGAATAGCTACTAAAGGAGAACAGAGGAAATTAGGAAAGGAATTACTATGAGGAGGAAGAAGAGGTAATAGTGTAACTGAAAAAGAGCAGTCTTGAATGTACAATGCTCTTGGCACAGAAATACTGGGGTAGTGCTACAAGTTATAGCACTAAAGGTGTGAAAATGGTGCATTTTAATAGTTTTTGGAATTGGACTCATGAACTGCTGAAATAGGCATCTTGTTTTTTCTGGCTTTGTCACATTATACTTTCTGCATGCAACAGTTTTTGCATGTTTTTCTGTTGCCTCTTGAAGAAGCAAGAACTAAGAAAGCTGCTGAGGTGAACAGCTGAATTAAATGTTGACAGTTACCAGTGGCATCCAGGAGTCCTCAAAGATCTGATACACACCACCCTTAAAGCTGGGGAACTGCTTTATCTGATGTAAACATTCTGTCGTAAAGGTGATGAAGAGATAAGTTGTAAGCTGTGGTGTTTGTTTCACACTCTGTGAGTATCCACCACATCCCCTGACAGATCATTTCCTTAAAAATGAGGTTGCAAGTAACAGTCCAAGAGTTACCCCAGCTGGGACAGGACATCCGCGGGTCCTGTCCTTGGAAGCTACTAGCCACAGAAATCCTGAGTGTCCAGAGATCAAGAATGAAAAACCAGCACATGTGATGCTCACTCTTGGTCTCATATGACTGACAAATAGGATCCTGGCTTTGGAGCCACGGCAGCCAGCTGGAGGTGTTAAAAATGCTTCAGGCAAGCGCAGGATTTTCCTTATTGAACACTGTGGCTTGAGCTCACTCTTCCTGCTTGGCACCCCATCCTCCTTCCATGACTTCATTTTCATAGTGCTACTTGGCACAGATTTGCAAACGTTTAATGAGTCAAGCAATGATGCCCAGTAGACGGCTTTGCTGCTTTACATATTATCAGGATGTTGACTTTTCTTTACAACCTACTTTCCTATTGGGTTCAACTTGCATGTTTTTCCTGCCACTTCCCTTTGCTTCTTGCTGCCACCTCTGCTGATTTGCGGTGCTTTTATGGTTAGGTGTGCACCTCATCTGATATGCAATAGCAGCATTTCCTGTGGCAGTGAATGTACATTTTTTTTTTTATATTAATGAAGAAATACGCTTTCAAATAAAGAGACCTTTTCTACACTGTGCACTAATAGTGTACATTTTTTTTTTTATATTAATGAAGAAATACGCTTTCAAATAAAGAGACCTTTCCTACACTGTGCACTAATAGTGCACAACAGAGGATCCTTTCTTGCTTTACAGGAGGACTTACACAGGACAGTGGAAACAAAAATGTTTTTATCATAATGCTTTGTGTCTTGGAAGGAAAGGAGAGAAGTTACATCAGGAATGCAAAAAAAATGCAGCGAAAAGCCAAGACCTATTGCCATAAACTGTCTTTGTCTGCAGAGAAAGCCACCAGATGTCAGCACAGCCTGTTCTTTCGTTCTCCGAAACCTGTGTAAGCCAAGAAATATGTAATGTTTGTGAAAAGTGCTTATCTGTGAATTGGTTTAGCCTGCAAAGGCTGTACTAGGGTTCTGGTGATGAAAGCGGAATCTTTCCTTGCAGAAAGTATTTCTTTTTATATTAAAATCAAAAAGCGGCAAATTGAACTGGTATCAGTGCTTAAATTCCTCTTGTTGGAGAGCATCCTTTGCGGAGCCAGTTCCAGCGTATCTAAATCTTTTCATGCTGTGAGGAGGCATTTGCAGAACATTCATTTGAAGAACTGGCTGGAAAAGATCAGTGTTAATTTGCTGAGGTTTTGTAAAGTAGACTTTTTTTTTTTTAAACACAAGGAAAACCACCCAGAACGTGCAAAGCAGAGCAAGACATCTCCAGCAACACCGCTTAAACACACAAC
Organism: Calidris pugnax; assembly: GCF_001431845.1. Classification (NCBI taxonomy): domain Eukaryota; kingdom Metazoa; phylum Chordata; class Aves; order Charadriiformes; family Scolopacidae; genus Calidris; species Calidris pugnax. Next base: position 1,629,750 of record NW_015090770.1, on the reverse strand, counting down.
AAGTGTGTCCTCCATGCTTCTGACCCTAAGCCTCTACTATTTCTTCCTTGTGGTACAAGGGCTGAGGAGACTCTGGCACTGTGTTCCCTGGGCCACGCTTTCTGAGCTGTGACGGGCTGAGATGGGATATGGGTTTTGGAGCCCAGCCCCGTGTACAGCTTTGTGCTGTCAGTGACTGAAGTGTGCAGAGGTGCTGCCTGGTTAACAGGGTAAATTTGAATTGTTGCACAGGGACAAGGTGTGACGGAGCTTTCTGCTGAGGTTCCTGTCACTTTTCTTGCAGCAGCTTGCAAGTACCTGGGAGACTCTTGAAGACTCCCTGGAGGTGTTCAAGGCCAGGCTGGATGGAGCTTTGGGCACCCTGGTCTGGTGGGAGGTGTCCCTGCCCAGGGCAGGGTGGTTGGAGGTGGATGATCTTTAAGGTCCCTTCCAACCCAAACCATTGTGTGATTCTGTAAAGTGACAGGTAGAGCCTGGGTGACCTAAATTCTTTCTTCCTTCTCTTTTGGGCTGCTTCTTAAGTTCCATTCTTCGAGCCTGGTGTCACGGTAGGGGTTTACCACAGCTTGCTGTGTAGGAGAACTGCTTATTGATTCCAAACTGTGGCTTTCACCCTCAAACACCACTCAATCCAGCGGTGATGAATGGCAGGTTGCTGCTGTGCAGCCTTGTGCCATTTCAGGGGAAGACCACTGTGTGCCCCCAGCATGGTGCTGCAGGTTGGTTGGGAGGTGTTGGTCTCGCTTCTCTTCCCTCTGCGCAGCACCCAGTTCTGCTTCGCTGGGGACAGGGACCTGGTCTTGAGGCATGGTGTGGGTGATAGATAGCTGAGAGGAGAGTGGGTGTTTGGGCTGGTGATGTAGTAGGGGAGGGGATGGGGCATAGAGCTTTCATCTTCCTGTAGGTAGGATATTTTTGATCAGATACGGATCATACCTTTTGTTTGCTGGCACCCTCTCTATGCTAGCCATAGATTCTTTGCACTGGCCCAAAAGCTGCTAGCCAGAAGCTTCAATGGGTACTGAATACATTCAGTGTGACAGATTAATATAAGAATTTACCTTTGTATGCCCATTTCTGCTCTCGGGCAGGTGACTTAGTGGTGTGTGCCAGGAGTCAGCCAGTACTGTGAGAACTGCTGCTGTCTGCTCTCATTACACATCTTGGGAAGGTCTCATTCTGCTTGCTAACCTGAAGCCCAGAGAACATACTCTTTAGGGCCAGTTTGGGAAGCTCCTTTTCTTCAGTCAAGCAAGATTTTTAAAATGGAAGGTGTGATACCGGGATATGTTTTTAACACTACTTTGAGGTCTCATCTTTGGCTCTATACATGTATTTATGTCCATGCAACTGGAGGACATCGGTTGGTTTTAGAGTCAAAGCATCAATCTAGAGATGAAAGCCTTATACCCCAGCAGTTAGTATCCTGGGCATTTCTTCACGCTGCTCCCCTGCCCCATCCCTCCCACATCAAATAAACCGGGTTTTGTGGAGAGCAGGCTTGAATCTCGCGCAGCAATTTGGTTTTCTAGAGCTCAGATTTTTAAAATGGAAGGTGTGATACCGGGATATGTTTTTAACACTACTTTGAGGTCTCATCTTTGGCTCTATACATATATTTATGTCCATGCAACGAGAGGACATCGGTTGGCTTTAGAGTCAAAGCATCAATCTAGAGATGAAAGCCTTATACCCCAGCAGTTAGTATCCTGGCCATTTCTTCACGCTGCTCCCCTGCCCCATCCCTCCCACATCAAATAAACCAGGTTTTGTGGAGAGCAGGCTTGAAACTTGCGCAGCAACTTGGTTTTCTAGAGCTTGGAATGAGACAGGCACTTAAAGGCAGACAGCTGTTTAAGCTGAGGCTAGCTAATTGTAGATCAGATATGGGAAGCAGATAACGAGAGTAACCAGCCAGCTGAGCAGCAGCTGTAGTGGATCCTCCAGTGCTGAGGTTTCTAAATCTGAAGCAGATTATCCTTCTAGGAGGACTGCAGTAGCACCACTTTAAGTCTTTGAAAGGTTCCTGTAATACTATGGCTTGTAATACGTGATCCTCCTCACTGGCCACACACAATGGTTATTTTTAGTCTTTGGTTATGGAAGACCTGCACACGCTCTGCTGACAAGAACTGTCCCTAATCATAGATGGTATCTTCCTGCTGGGTATCGTATGCTCTGCTTTAAAATAACCATGGCTCTGACTTGCACTAAAAAACCTCGCGCAGAAATTCTGCCAAACTGATGCTGCTTATTAAGGCTCAATAAAGGGATAAAAGCAAACTGTCCTACTGTACCGAATCTCATTCCCCAAACCTGATCCTGCTAGCTCAGTGCATGAAATTTTGAGCTCCAGGATAACACCAGACTTCTCTGGCTGGTTGTAGCAGATCGTGGCTGTCTTGGAGAGCCTGGAGGAGATATATTGCATAGAGGTGCTGAGGCAAGTGCACTCCCCGAAAGATTTAACTGTAGTTTGATATATCACTTTATAAGTAAATCCCTGAAGAGCAAGAAACCAATTGCACTGTTAAAAGCCTTGTATTATAAAACAGAAGGAGTGAGAGAACTGTACCTGCAGAGGTTAATCTTCAGCACAGGAATTTAAATGAACTCATTAAAATCAACTTACAAATTAGCTCATTAAAATGCAACGCTGCGGATCCAGAAGTTGGTTGATCTGGCTTGCCACTTCTGTGAAGAAGTGACTTAAGAAATGGAGAACAAATTGATAGTATTAAAACTCCCTTTTTCTTTCCAGTCCCATAAACCCTCATTTGTAACTCCCTTTTCCTTGAACGCGGAATCAACAGCACTTTTTGTTTAGCGAATTAAGCTTGTTTGATCCTGGGCTACAACTGCTTTGTAATATCACTAGTCTCTTGCGATGAAGTGTCTGTCTGTACACACTTGTGTACGTGCACAGGAACTCTGTAATAGAAGCCCTGGTGCACTGGGTCACAGCAATGATCATTTCCACTTATTATCTTGCTAACGAGACTCTACCAGCTGCTGGCTGTAGTGGGTTTTATTTCCTAGTGGTTAAATTCTGGATAATCACACTGCTCGCTGCTACTGCCATTAAACTAATGGTATTGTTTAGGGTGAGGAGGGAAAAAAAAGACCCAAATGAGTTCTGATATAATTATATAGACCTGAATATTTTTTATATAGCTACTGATGCCAGTGATTAAAACTGACCTTACTCTTTACAGCTTTTCAGTTGGTTCTTACATATCCCAGAGGCACATAGTAGGCAATACAGAAAATAAAAATATAAAGAATTTACATTCCAGCTGTATATTCTGCAATAATATATAGGTATGTGTGTACATATATAAAGAAACTCCAAATACAAAACCAGTTAATCGGTAAATTTTAAGCTAACCTCACTAACCCCCCCAACCACATCAAAAAATATGTAGGGAAAGATAATTGAAAAATTCCTTGAACTACTTTTCAGCGTTTCAGAATCAGAAGAAATGACTGGAACTGTTGTGTGGAGGCTTTAAGGACCAGATGCATCCAGAGGGCACCATCTGAAATGCTGCTCTGCGTTTACAGGAATGGGTCTCAGTCTTTAAAAAGGGACGGTGACTGTCCGGGCAGTGTGTTGGCACAGGCGTTACCTGGAGACACTTGATCAGCCTTTTTTTAGATGCTGTGGAGCTGCGGTAGCCACGGGGATTTTGAGCTGGCTCCTCTGTCCATCTGGGCTTGTGTCCACCTGCAAAGCACCATCCTGGCTCACACAGGCAGCCAGCTCCTCAGGTAGGTCTGGGTGCCTGACTCTGCTCCTGCCCATGAAAACCATCCCTTTGCCACCAGTGGGAAAGGGTACGTGGGTGTGAAAGGCAGGTAAACAAAGCAAAGGTACAAACTTTACTTCTGCTGGGCAGAAAGGTGAGTCTTTAACTTTGCGGCGACTCACAATAAAGCCACACCTTTCCCACTGGAGACAAAGTTTGTTTAGTTTGTGTAATACTCTTTCCCTGCCTCCTAATCTTTTTTTTTTCCTTTCTTTTTTGCCACCAGGCAGTAGTTTTGCTTGACCTAACGATGTGAAAAGAAGCTTAGGTGGAAAAAAGAGGCATTGGAATATACTATTGTAACCAGAAAATGTATAAAACGGTGCGTTTATGTTGACTTTGCTTGATGATGAAATGGAGAAGACTGAAAGATCAAACTTGCTGAATCCAGTTTTCCCTCAAGGATGAGTTAAGCTGGAGTGGGTGGAATTATACTCGGGTGAAACTGTCTCAAATCCACATGGAAACTTAACCCACACAGTTCAAACACAAATAAACAGGGCCAGGTAATCAATCTGCTTGGTGAGTGATTCGATCAGGTGCTGGTCTGGGCCAGGTTGTGGAGATGGATGGGGAAACCTGAATAACCACAGTTTTCTAAAGGCAAAGAATGGTACATTCTTTGCCAAAAGAAGAAATAATCAGCTGATGATGAAATCTGGGCATTTCCCTCATGCTGATCTCTTTATATTCAGTGAAAAGAAGTGACGTTTGGAGACTTTAGTGTAAGCCTTAGGCGAGAACTGAAATCCCTCAGTATCATCACTGGCAGCTTGAGAAATATTTGGAGAACGTTACTCACTGTAGTTATTTGAGGCTAAAAAGGGAACTCTTAAGATCCATCTGTGTAGAAATCATCCAGGTTACGGAAGCAGTGGTGGCTTGTAGAAGGGCTTATGTGCCCCGAAGCTGATCATTTCCCCCCATGTTTCTATTAACTGTGGTCTAGTAACAAGTACTTCCCTGTCCCACAAACCGTACCTCATTGATGCTGACAGCTGTTATTTTTCAGAGCAATACTGAACACTGAGTGGTGTCTTTGACTTAACGGTAGGAAAATGAGGCTATTCCAGCCATGTCCTTGTATCTGACCTTGCTGAGGTAGTCTTCTTGTGTCATCCCGATTGCCTGCTTTTAAATGAGCCTTTGTGAATGGCTGTCCACTCTCTGCTTGGTGATTTGTATGTCCAAAACCTAAAGCATTATTCTGATAAACAGCAAGAGCTTGAAGGGATAGGAAATGACGGGTGGAAAATGACATTAGGACAGAAATCTTCATTGCCCTGTACCTTGTCCAAAGTGGGTATGAAGGCAGAAGAGCATTTGATACCTGCTTTGCAATCTAGCTCGTTGCTTTTTAAGGTGCAAGGCAATGAAGGACTGTGCCCAAAATGTACAACTGCTGTATTTTCATGTTGTGGTCAAGACTTGCTGCTCGCTTTGCAAGACTGTTCAAAGATCTTGTCCTTGCTGGTGAAACCAGTGGGTTTAGAGCTACTGTTTTGTCTGTATAAGTGGGCACGTTCAGGTGACAATGATTTCTAAAAGCTTCACCCTGTTATTTGCTGGAAGGCCAGCTGGAAGGCCTTGGTTTTCTCCATGTAATTCTGTGAAGCAGCAGGTCTTCCCTATCATTATCTTTGCTCTGTTTCCATCAAATACTGCTTGAAACTTTGGCTTAGTAAAAGAGAGAACATGCAGCAGCAGCAGCTGTCATCTTGGAGCCAGCAGTGCAGACCAGATGTGTGAGTTGAGGGACACCACTCTCTTCAAATGCTTTTATACTGCTGGAAAAAGTGCTTTATTTCCATAGCTTATAAACGTGCACCAGGCACAGCTCCCAGGACCAGCAGTGCTCTCTGTATTTGAGAGAACGGGGTTATTTAGACTTGCTGTCAGGTTTGGATGCTTTTAGTAAAATCTGTAGATGCTACATAACACGGATATTGCTCTTCTTACTTGTCCATAGAGTTCATTGAGGAGACCAAAACCAGAGACGATTCATCTTTCTCAACCTCACTGCCTTGATTGGTCCAGACACTCAAGAGGCAGGATGTCTTTGCTGTCATAAAACACAGAAACTCTGTGCTATTTTATATTTAAAAAAACAACAACAAACCAAACCAAAAAGCATTGAAATTTATGAGAGCAGCCAGGGAAGCAACCGAGAAGCTCTGGTCCGAGGAGCTGCCAGCCAGCCCCTCAAGTGACTGATCTGATGAACAGAGCCCATCAGTTTCCCAGGCATATTAGTGCTGCTTAGCTTGGCCTTCATGGCCATTTTTAAGGCAATAACTGTCCTAGCAAATCAGCAATATAATTTAGCAACTGTCTGAACTATTTTCGTGCTCATCCATTTGCTAAAGTCACCAGATTTTATTGTTTACCCACAATACAATTATACCAAAACATACATATATTTAAGAAAAAGAAACACCTTTATAGAAATGTCGATAGTGCTTTGAAGAAATCCTCTCTCACAGCCGGGGCTCCCTTTTAGACGTTGCTAGAGGTCTCCCCGCTGGAGTACTCCCCCGTTGCGCTGGGCAGGATGAACTTCACGTATCTTCCCTTCTCCCAGCCCCTCCTGATTCGCAGAAGTCTTTGCCAGACGCAGGGCAAACTGAAGACGACTTTTGCCAGGATGACGGTACAGGGGACGAGCAGCGTGAGGGTGTAGGTGGGAGGCAGGTAGAATTTGTACTGGTTCTCATCGAAGGCCCTCGACCAGCCGTAGGTGAGTGTGTGCAGGGTGCTGATTACCAAGGCAATAAATCCAAGGGTGGACTGAAAGGAAGAGAAACACACCCCAGTTAGCAGAGGACCTCGTGCCTGGTTATTCTCCTGTGGGTTTTTTTTACACTATTTTCTAACTGTATATTGCACAGAGAAAGCAATGAGTATTTCCCATATCTTTTTTTCAGTGGCGCTCAGGGATAGGACAAGAGGAAATGGGCACAAACTTGAATATAAGGAGTTCCACCTAAACATGAGGAGGAACTTCTTTATTTTGAGGGTGGTGGAATGGGGAGGAACTTCTTCATTTTGAGGGTGGTAGAGCACAGGAACGGGCTGCCCAGATTTGCACAGAGAAAGCAATGAGTATTTCCCATATCTTTTTTTCAGTGGCGCTCAGGGATAGGACAAGAGGAAATGGGCACAAACTTGAATATAAGGAGTTCCACCTAAACATGAGGAGGAACTTCTTTATTTTGAGGGTGGTGGAGGAACAGGCTGCCCAGAGAGGTGGTGGTCTCCTTCTCTGGAGACATTCAAAACCTGCCTGGACTCGTTCCTGTGCAACCTGCTCTAGGTGGACCTGTTTTGGCAGGGGGGTTGGACTAGATGATCTCTGGAGGTCCCTTCCAACCCCATGTGATTCTGTGAGGATGGGGGTCGGTCTCTTTTCTCAAGTCACAGGCGACAGGACAAGAGGAAATGGCCTCAAGTTGCGCCAGGGTAGGTTCAGGCTGGATATTAGGAAAAATTTTTTCACTGAAAGGGTTATCAGCCATTGGAATGGGCTGCCCAGGGAGGTGGTTGAGGCACCATCCCTGGAGGTGTTCAAAAGACGGGTTGATGTAGTGCTGGGAGGTATGGTTTAGTGATGATGTTCCTTGTTTGTTGTGTGGGTGTCTATTTTTGTCAGTTAGGTTGATGGTTGGACAAGATGATCTTTAAGGTCCCTTCCAACCTAGAAGATTCTGTGATTCTGTGA
>NW_015090770.1:1575691-1621489 GCF_001431845.1 Calidris pugnax | reverse complement strand
CCCTTCCAACCCCATGTGATTCTGTGAGGATGGGGGGCGGTCTCTTTTCTCAAGTCACAGGCGACAGGACAAGAGGAAATGGCCTCAAGTTGCGCCAGGGTAGGTTCAGGCTGGATATTAGGAAAATTTTTTTCACTGAAAGGGTTATCAGCCATTGGAATGGGCTGCCCAGGGAGGTGGTTGAGGCACCATCCCTGGAGGTGTTCAAAAGACGGGTTGATGTAGTGCTGGGAGGTATGGTTTAGTGATGATGCTCCTTGTTTGTTGTGGGGGTGTCTATTTTTGTCAGTTAGGTTGACGGTTGGACAAGATGATCTTTAAGGTCCCTTCCAACCTAGAAGATTCTGTGATTCTTTGTGATTCCTGTGTTTCTTGAACAGAACAAAACGTGACTGGAAACCTTTCCTGGGTAGCGTGCCAGGCTGCATTTTTCTTTTTCAAATCAGAGGTTAAGTGTGATATTAGAAACTCGGCAGGAGTTTCCCAGAAGGTGCTGCCAACTCGGCGGAGGGGTGGGCTCCTGAAGAAGCAGCCCCCAGCCCCTGCCGTGCGGGTATGGGCAGGCAGCTTGCCCACGCTCCTCCCGAGCCGCAGCTGCCAGCTGGGCTGCCCGCTGGCCCGTGGCTAGCGAGAGGCTGCTGACCGGCAGGGTGAAGCATCAGCGTCGTGGCTCCGGACCAGCAGTTGGCACCATCAGAAGTCGGTGAAGCTGTAGCGTCACGCAGAGAGCAAAGACGCCTTCAAGTGATTGCTGTCATCTGCAGGGAAATGAGATTACGGAGGCAGAAATGCTCTGGTCGGAGGTGAGCAACAGCCCTGAAGGGTTTCCTTCTCTGTCCTGGAGATCCATCTTGGTTTGTGAGCCAGACCATCAGGCTGTGTGATGGACTAAGTCCTTGGAAAGGGAGTCAAGAGCCCTTTACCCACCTGGGGAAGCAGCAAGGACACACTCCCACTCCTACAGACAAGAACTTTCCCATTTTCAGCTGAGACCATGGCTCTTAAGCACCCACAGAAACAACATTTGGCTTGAGTATTTCCAGCTCCCTCTGAGGGTGGCTCTCAAGAAGGGTGTTAGAATCATAGAATCATAGAATGGTTAGGGTTGGAAAGGACCTCAAAGATCATCGAGTTCCAACTCCCCTGCCATGGGCAGGGACACCTCCCACCAGACCAGGTTGCTCAAGACCCCATCCAGCCTGGCCTTGAACACCTCCAGGGATGGGGCAGCCACAACTTCCCTGGGCAACCTGTTCCAGTGTCTCACCACCCTCATAGTAAAAAATGTCTTCCTGATATCTAATCTGAATCTTTTTTCTTCCAATTTAAAACCGTTTCCCCTTGTCCTATCATTACACTTCCTGTCAAAGAGTCCTTCTCCAGCTCTTCTATAGGCACCCTTCAGGTATTGAAAGGCCGCTATTGAAAGACCATTTTAAACTGGTCCCCTCACCGGTGGTTTCCTGCCAGCATCAGAGGTGGTGGCTCCCAGGCTCACCAATTCCTGCTGGCGCTCAGCAGGACCCGGCTGCTCACTCTTGGAGGCACCTCAAGCCTTTGCTGCCGTGTTTTCAAAGAAAAGCACGGCTGTAGCCTAGTGCTCTGCTGCCCTACTTTGAATGCTTGGTCTAAGCCTGCAAACTGCAAGATGCCTAGGTGGTGAAAACTTGCTGATGTCCCCAACCTAGGGAAGGAAGCCTTTACAAGTCAAAATACCTGGCTTGGTGCAGCTGGTCAGAGATCAGCAAGAAAAACGTCCAGGAAAGAGGGCACAGCAGGACAATGAGGGAGTAGGGCAAGACAGGAGGAAGGACTTATCATTTTCTCTTGAAAAAATAATCTCAGCTGGGAAACTACTCAATTCAAAGCATCCCTTCCTATTTTTGATTGTGGGGAAAGTAATTAAAAACCCAGGCAACTTTTAAAAATGTACCATATTGTTACCAACAAACTAGACCAAGGATCCTCTAATTTTCGGAGCTTATTATTTAGGCAGCTGAGAGGTCTGGGCAGGGGAGGGGAGAGCTCTAAAAATGTGCTGCCAGATCCAGGGGCTTCAATTCTACAGCACCTATCAGGCAGCCACGTGGGTGTCACTGAGTCCTGACGAGATGTCACCCGTACCCTTCCCACCTCTGATTCCTAAGCCAAAGCAGTAACAAGCAGCAAACCCACAGGGTCAGGATTGGTTTCAGTTGGAAAATTAAGGAGGAGTTTGTTGGAACATGCCATGATTGCAGTTGAAACTATCAGCAGGACTTGACCCATAGCTCATCCATTCTTCTATCAACTCTGAGCTTCTCTCCATCAGGTGAAAAAAAAAATCCCCGGGTGGCAAAAGGTTGGAAGGACCAGTCTGGCAGGGCAGAGATGTAAAGCAGGCCAGGGGGAAAGGGGACAGAGTGAAGTCCAAGGGCAGCAGGTGCTTCCTGCCCTGGGCAGAGGGTGCTCTTGGAGTCAGCCCGAGCAGAGCTCCATGCGTGGCAGAGGTGTCAGAGCTGGAGATAATTAGTCTGTACCTCTACAGTTTCTCTTTCAACCGCTGCTGCTACCGGGGGAGTGCAGGAATGGAAATTAGCAGGACCAAAGGACAGAACCATCACAGGCACTCAGTGACCCACCTTTGCCTGTGGATGGTGGGTCACCAGAAACAAAAAAGCTAATTGGCAAAAAACTGCGTGGATAAGCTGCTGGTGGCTGGAAACAGCACTGGCAGCTCCTCAGAGCGCAGCAATGGGCTGACCCAGTCCTCACACAAACACGGGGCTGCCTGGTGACTGCCCGAGGGCTGGGGTCCCGATGCCACCAGCTGGCTGGAGGACCTCTGGTCAGCGGGGCCTCCACGACTGCACGCACCAGACAAGCTGTCAGCCGGGTAGAGGCTGATCTATAAGTGCAGGAAAGACAAAAGTTGTGCTGATGGCAGCTTAGCTCAGTATGTACATCTCAATATCTACTCAGTATAGAACGATGCAGAGACGACTGAGGACCCCATGGGGGCTGATTTGCCAACGTGCTTAGCCCTGACACCACACTGAGATTTGAAGCTCTGTTCTCATTTATCCTCTCAATGGGGTTTCTGGCTATGAAGCTTTCGTTTTTTTTTCCCCCCACTGTCACAGCACAGGGAGTATGGGGCCAACACCCATGTAAAGCATTAATGATGGCTGCATGAAGATGGTGTCTTCCTAACGCAGGCTTTGTGTTCCATATTGAATCCCACATCTCCCCCATCACCTTGGTGTCCGTGAAGCTCCCTGTAATGCATCAGTGAAGGTGATGCGGTCGTATGTGGCTCATTTAGAAATGTCTGGGCACCCTCCAAACCCACCAGCCCTTTCCTGACCCAAATATGTTTCTGACTTCTGCTGCCATCAGTCCCGTGAAGTCATTAGCTCCGTGGAAGCAGCTCTGGCTCACGCTTCGTCGGCAGGAAGGTGAGAAAAGGTCTGATGACAGATTCTTTATATCTTGCCATACACGAGCTAAGAAAGAAACCAGGTCAATTCAACCTTCAAATTCCAGGAGGACTTCCCAGGGTGGGAAGGTAAAGGCAATCATACACATTTTTACTTCTCAGCCAATTAAGAGCTGATTTGTTAATCACCGGGGAACATTAAAAATGTCTCCTATAAGTTGAATTACATACAAATCATTCCTGTTATCCAGTGTCTAGATCCTGTACATTTTCTGTTCGTCAAAACTGAACATAAAGGGGAGCTGTGTATCCAGTTTAACTGTCTTTAATTGAAATTTGTGTATGTGCAGGAACTACTATAAAAACTGTTGTGTTTTTTTTTTTTTTCTAAAACCTTAGCAACAATGCAAACGGGTTTTTCAGCCCATCAGACAGCAGAGGGGTATTTTAAGAGCTTGGCAGTGTCCCATGACACTTATACAGGTGCACACGCTGCTGCTGGAAAATGTCAGATTTGGGAAGCTCCGGGTAAGGAGGGGAATAAAGTGGGTCCTGGATTTGTAAGAAGCCCCATCCCCATCTCAAATGTGGCTTTTCATAGAGTGTCTCTGAAGTACATCACCCAGTGCAACTGGGATGGCAGCAGTGAATTGCTCCATTTTCTGGGAGATGGCTGGTGGGGGCGGCTGCGCTCCCCGTTTCTCCTCTCTTTCCCTTTTCCAAGGCACAGGAAAACATGATGCCTCTGTAAAAGGATCGATCCTAAACATTTGAGAAAGCAGCCTCGCGCTTCACCCCTTGTGTTTACATTGTGGTGCTGTGCATTAATTCAGGGGGGATCCCATTGTGCTGCCTCAATGTCAACCTCTGCAGCCTGGGAGCATACATCACCCAGTGCAACTGGGATGGCAGCAGTGAATTGCTCCATTTTCTGGGAGATGGCTGGTGGGGGCGGCTGCGCTCCCCGTTTCTCCTCTCTTTCCCTTTTCCAAGGCACAGGAAAACATGATGCCTCTGTAAAAGGATCGATCCTAAACATTTGAGAAAGCAGCCTCGCGCTTCACCCCTTGTGTTTACATTGTGGTGCTGTGCATTAATTCAGGGGGGATCCCATTGTGCTGCCTCAATGTCAACCTCTGCAGCCTGGGAGCAGTAGCTCTACCTGCTCTTAATTTCCTCAAAAAAGGCATCACCAACTTATCGAAGAGGAAATCATTTAAAAGACTCCTTTAAAAATAAACAAAAAAACCCAACAAAACCCCCCAGAAGTTAACATGCTAAGAGCTCTGTGAGCTCTACCTGCTCTTAATTTCCTCAAAAAAAGGCATCACCAACTTATCGAAGAGTAAATAATTTAAAAGACTCCTTTAAAAAAAAAACAACCACAAAAAAACCACGCTAAGAGCTCTGTAACCTGGCTCTTTTTACATGACATTTCCACAGCAGGGCACAGACCCAGCCATGCCTCTCCTGCACATGATCATGCCTTGTCCCGGGCGGACAGAAATAGGTGCATCTTTCCACGAACTAAGCCAGCCAGTTCCCATGTGGGGCAGCCAAGAGCTATTTTGGAGCCCGGCCGTCACCTATTTGTCTGGTCCCAGCGCTGACGTACCCTTAGAGAGATGTGGGGAGGCGTCCCGTGGGGCAGAAGGGACGGTTGTGTTCTGTACACTGGTAGGAGGTGGCAGCACTACCTACCGTGACAATGTGCGGATGACATGAGGCACCGCCAGCACCCTCCAGGAGAGATGCCCAGAGAGCCACAAGGGAAACGGTGCTGCAAGGGAGTATTTCCCATCATTTGGGATTCCTGGAGTGAGACACCTAAGCCAGGATGGATTTCTCCAGCGTCCCAGCGGCTGCAGCCCTCCCCTGAGAGAATTAATATGCTGCTGCTGCTGCCTGATCCGAAAGAGAGATTTAAAGCCAGGTCCCCCTTCTCCCCGAGGGAGGATCTCTTGGGGTCGAGCTCTCCTGGTGAGGCTCTTCTGCTCAGCGTAAATAATTACTCACTAGCCCACAGCAAGAGAGGGGAAAAAAACCCAAAAAACAACCCACAAAAAGAACTGAATTGCTCACTTGGCGATGGGAGCACTTGTGGGGGGAGCAGGGCTCAAACTCCTGCTCTAGTGAATATTGAATTATTTATGCGCTGCTGAAGAGCTTCGAGCAGGAGGGACCGGGTGATGGATATCCACCTCTGCACACACACCCCCCAACCCTGCCCTCCCCTTTTGAGGGGTTAGACGTGACATGCGGGGGGGGCTCCGCAGGGAGGATGTGGGGGGACAGGGTCCCACGGCGGGTCATGCATGTCGGGGTGTCACTGCAGGGGGACTTGGAGCCTGGCACACACTATGCAGCAACCACGTAGGAAATACAAGTAACGAGGGGTTTGAAAGAGCTGTGGGATATAGAAGAGTGATGTGGTGAGTGGAATTTGGGGAATATATACATATATATATACAGGGGAGCCCTCAATATAAGGACATGGACCTGATGGAGAGGGTCCAGAGGAGGGCCACAAGGATGATCAGGGGGATGGAGCACCTCTGCTAGGCGGACAGGCTGAGGGAGCTGGGGTTGTTCAGCCTGAAGAAGAGGAGGCTCTGGGGAGACCTAATAGCAGCCTTCCAGTACCTGAAGGGAGCCTACAAGAAGGCTGGGGAGAGTCTGTCTACAAAGGCCTGCAGTGATAGGACACGGGGGAATGGCTTCAATCTGGAGGGGAACAGATTTAGATTGGAGATTAGGAGAGGGTTCTTCACTGTGAGGGTGGTGGAGCACTGGAACAGGTTGCCCAGGGAGGTGGTTGAGGCCCCATCCCTGGAGATATTCAAGGAGAGGCTCGATGAGGCCCTGGGCAACCTGGTCTAGTTGGGGGTGTCCCTGCTGACTGCGGGGAGGTTGGACTAGATGACCTTTGGAGGTCCCTTCTGGCCTGGACAACTCTATGACTCTATGAATTTAGCCTCAAACTGAGCTCTGATGTGCAGAGAATACTTGGAGGTTCGTTCCTTGCTAACTCTGTTTCTTAGCCCCGAGCCTGGCTCCAAGCGCATCCCTGAGAGCGCTGCAGCCCCCGAGTTTGGGGTTTGTGAGTGTCCCATGTGGTGGACTCAGGTCACTATGGGAATTCGGCCTTTGGGAGCTTAGACATTGCCGCAAGCGGGAAGAGGACTCCTAAACCACTGAATGACTTAGGAGTGTAATTTTTCTTTCTCCAAATCCACTTTTTAGAATCAGACATGGACTTTTCATTGAAATCCCACCCAGCTCTCTGTGCTTCTTGAGCTCTGCCACTTTTATAGACCAGTCTAGGGCTTTTTGAACCTGGCTATTCAATATTTGGGTGCTTGCAAGCACTGCCAAACCTGACCTTCCCCTGCACTGTCGTCCCAGGTGCTTTCCTAACTGTTAACTTTTCAGAAGCCCCCCTCCCTGAAATACAAAGGCAGATCTTCACCCCCCGCAGCTCCCTGCATGACGGGTTATCTGCTTGCCCTCCCCAGCCTGGTGCAGCTCTAACACGTCCTGTGTGACCGACACGCCGCTGGCTCCCAGGGGCATCTTGCCCAGGAAAGGGAACAACCCTGCCCTCTCCAAATGACCCCCAAGGCTGGAACTGGATGATCTTTAAGGTCCCTTCCAACCCGAACCATTCTATGATTCTCTGAGACTTCCCCCCAGGACAGCAGCACCCTCAGCAGACCCCTGGAACACACCACGTCCTGCTGCTCCTCCATCACTGCTTGCTGTCACCTCCCGGGTAGGGGGGTCCACGGCTCTGTGGGGCACGGGGAGGTTGGAGTGGCAGGGTTTGCCCCTGACACCGGTGCACAGCTTGTCATGGCCATGATGGAGCTGGGATGTGCCGGGATGTCAGGTCAACTTCTGCCCTTCGTGGTCTGCCTGAGGGCCTGACCCTGACTGCAAAATCACTCTCTGGCATTGGCAAATGTCAACGTTACCTGAATGAAACTGAATTCCCTCCAGTTGAGAGAGTTTGCGATGGATGGAAGTGAAGTGATGGCAAGTAACGACAGCAAGCCCAGGGCAATTATTCCAACAGAGATATAAATCTCCATCCTCCAGACTTCCTCCTCTACCCAGATATTCATCTTCTTCTCCACAGCCTGGCATGACAACGAAGGTGTGTTAAAAAGGAGCGCTTAGGAATAGAGGAACTGAATTTTATCTGTATTCGTTTTGCTTTTGGAAGCAGGTTTCCTGGATGAACACTGGGTCCCATTCACACCTCCAGCGCTATTTGCCTATTTTGGGAGGTGTGGAAATGCTCTGTTATCCCACCACCATTTGGCCAAGGCTAGACCTGATGTGAAGCCTGCTGGGAAGAACTACTGAATGCTCTCAGCTCCCACAGCCCGTAACCACAGCAGCAAGCCCCAAAGTTGCATTTGGAAAGATAATTAGAATGAGAAGTCAGTTTAAAGCCATGAAAACAAATACAGATGCTTGAATATGCAGTAGTCTCCTAATAACCTTCATTTTAAGTGCATTTAGGGGGGAAATTGTTCATACTAATGCAAGGGAAGATGGGTTTTATGCTGCATGGCAAAGAGCAACATTTAGAACCGTTCTCTTTAGCCCATTAAATGGGTTTAATTTACTAAACAAAGATGTTGCTAGAAAACAGGAGGTAGAGGGGAAATGAACACAGGATGCTTGCCCGAGATTAATGTGCGACTGAGGCAAACGAGAAGGACCTGCTGAGGGCTGGAGCTGAGAGGCTGGAGATGTTGTTTGACGGGTGCTTTGAACGGGCACTGCTGCTGAGACCAACCACCCCACTCCCTGCTGCCCCCACGGCCCCTTCCCTCCTCTCTGGTGGGACAAGCATTTGGAAACACCCAGGCAAATATCCCGGCACAGAAAGCAGGCTGGTTATGGGGTAATTCCTAGATTAGGTTCCCCACGAATTTTGTGCCATCGCAGGAGGGAGGTGGGGGGGTGGAGCAGGGAGAAGCCAGGGGCAGGAGAAGGGCAGCATCATATTTGCCCATGGCACGGCCAAGTTACTGAGCTGGCTGAATCACCCAAAGGTAGCAATCCCATGCTGGATAAACACTGCCAAGGGTCTCAATAAGGCAATAAAGTCCTTTTCCATTTCCTCCTTCTCTTAGACTATGACCAGTCCTTCACCATCATTTTGCCAAACTCCTTTGCCAGGCACACTGTGATGAGGACACACCCTCCACAAAACAGAACCCCCGGGTTATGACTTGGTCACTCCAGCAGGCACCTACTGTGAAGGTCAGTGCAAGCGAACAGGGATCTCCCAAAATCTCAGGAGAAAAGCTGAGGGGAACTCTGCGTGGATGGGGGCATGCCTGGTACCTGGTGTGCCCCCGTGGAAGAAGTGCTCCTACAGATAACAGCTTATTCCCACTGGCCCACACGTGCTTTGGGAAGTGAATGCCAAGATATTAAGACCTCTACCCAACACCTGGATGTGTGTAGAAGAGGACTACAGGCGCTGACCTGGAGAGTACCCACATTACCTGCTTGACGGCCATCTCGATGAGTTGGTAGCGGTGGGAGCGGCGCATGGGCAGGCAGAGGCTGTAGACGGCGTGCAACGCCGCGCAGAAGAAGCTGAGGAGACCAATCTGCTTTCGGTGCTGGAGCCACTGGTCGAGCCAATCTGGAAAGCGCCGGTATTTGGTGCCGTAGTAGAGCTGTGAGCAGGCTGCCAGCACCCCGGGCAGGTAGACGAGGGACAGCATGACGTAGGCCACGCAAGGCAGCGTTGTGTTGACCACCTCGACGGGGATCTTGTAGAACTTGTTCTTATTCTCCCTGATGTAAGGGTGGATGACCTGCCGGACCAGGTTGTAAGTGAAGAAGCACAGAAAGAGCCCCAGAGCCAAAAAGGTGGGGATTTTCCAGGCTGGCAAGAGGCGCAGGGGAATGTTCTCGATCTCACGGGCTGACGCCATGCAGCCCATGTCCACAGGGGTGAATCCCATGACTTGAGCAATCTCTGCTACAGTGCGCTTGGCTTCTTGGTTATTTGAGCAAATCAGAACCTGCAACGAACAGAAAGATACATATAGGGCAAAGAGAGACCAGGCTGCTGGGGATGAATGTGTTGGGAGGGATGCTGGGCTAAAGGGGGCCTAAGTCATGCCACTGAGCATCACGCTTCCTGGCAGGCTTTCTGATGGGGATCTACCATGGCTACCAAAGACCTCTCTCCTGGACAGGTTGCTTTTCATGTGTGCACCACTGGTTTGTTTTACTGGCTGTGTTTAGATAAACAGACAATTGAATAATACTTTTCACTTGGGCAGAGGCTCCAAAGACTACAAAGCGTGAAGTCCTCCTTTCTGCCCAGGGAGGTGGTGGAGTCACCATCCCTGGAGGTATTTAAGAAATGTGTTGACATGGCACTTCAGGGCATGTTCTAGTGCCCGGGATTGTTGGTTTGTGTCTGTTTGTGGGTGGGTGTGGTGTGTTTTTGGGGTTTTTTTTTGTGGTTGGACTTGATGATCTCAAAGGTCCCTTCGAACCATGAAGATTCTCTGTAAGTGAGGGTACTTCATTTCTGATCTAAGAAACGGAGAAGCTATGGGGTGGATGCCATGGCCAGTGCTCAGACCCCTTCTCTTGGAGCCTAAGGCCATTTGCTGATGCTGCCAGACCTCAGCTGCTGAAACAGTTGGGATTTGGCCCTTATCAGAAGAGGACAATACCTGCTTATTTCCATCCCTGGCACCTGACTGCAGCGTCCAAGCAGAAACCACATTAAACCCTTTGACCACTGTGCAGGCTGGGAACAGGGAAGCCAAGTACTCGGCGTTGGATTCTTTGTGATGGTTGATCTCCGTGTTGTTACTAACGTCCACCAGGATCTTGCCCGCCAGCACATCAGCCAGGTCACAGAGGGTGGAGTAATGTTCCCTGAAAACCGCCACAAAAATGACATCCGTCTTCTTCACCGCCTCGACCTGGAAAGTGACTTCTGCTGCAGAGGGGAAGAGGCCGGCTTTGCGCTTCGGGTTGCGGCTGCCGACCACCACCTTGAACCCGGAGCACACCAGCCGGATGGCCAGCGACCGCGCAAAGTCCCCACTCCCCAGCACCCCGACGGTGCGGCCGGCCACAGGTGTGATGCTGGGCTCACCCTCCGTGCTCCCATGGCCCAGGAGGGGTTTGGCCATGTCTCCTCCGGACATCCTGGCAGGAAAAAAAGGGAAATGCAAGTTTATTGTGAAGCTCTTGCAGAGGCCCAGAACAAATCTGCACTTAGGGGGGAAAAATGCCACTTACTTAGGCTACTTGAACAGAAGTGCACGTGGTTTTGGTCCCAGTAACCCGGGACCCATCTGCCAAACCCACCAGCCAGTGCGCAGTAATGTACAAGCACCATTGGAGGGGGACAGAACACCGTGCTGGGCTGGAAGGCGAAGGATTTTAGGAAGATTTCCCCCGTTTGTGTGTTCCAACACCTGCTGGATGCACTTATCCACCTTTTGCTGTTCTTCATGCTGGCATCTCACACTGCAAAACCAGGGCAATGCTGACAGAGACCAGGACCAGCTACTCTCAGACCCCCGTGGAGCTACCAGGCATCTGAAAATCCCAGGCTGGGGGTCCATGGGGATCCCTGAGCCCATGTTTGGGAAGGACGAGGGGGTGCTTCTGCTTTGCAGGAACAGAATGAAGGCAGGGAGTTTAAGTTGAAATGAGAGTGTCCTAAAAGTGGTAAAGGAACAGCCTCTGCCTGTTCCAATATTCGGGTCTGGCAAGTGCTGTTTACTTCAGCTCTTCAATGAATAATGAGAACTTACTTGTGACATTTAAAAAATATATTAAAACATGATGGGATTTGCTCATGAAAGATCTTGATGAGCTTTACAAACGTTAATGAATTTTGCCCTGTAACACTCTGCTCTCCGCAACAGATTAGATATTGAGGCCACGGAGAGGTTTCGAGCAGATCAATAAATTCATGGGCAGCACACCATCCAGCTCTGGAGGACAGAAGAAACTCAGGCAGGGAACTGCCAAGCTGCTCACAGGCTGTGCCATCAGCAGCTCAAATCTGCCTTCCGGCTGAAGGAATGGCAAATCTGCCTTTAAGGAATGACAAATTCCTTAAGGGCAGATTTTTAAAGGGCTTAGGAGGTGGCCCAGGGAACTTACACACCAGGACATCTGGCTTTTATGTTGGGCACACTGGTAGGGATTATAATAAAGACCACAATGAACAAGCTCGTGATATACTGGGGACTGAGACAACTTGGTTTTGGCAGAGTACAAGTAAGTACTTGCCTTAATTACAGTCAAGTTCTTTCAAAGCGAAGGTGACCGCTCTGATGGGGTGACCTGGTCCCTAGCACAGGCTGTGTTTTTCATAGGCTTTTGGAAATGTCCTTCACCCAAGGCTTTTCTGGGATTGGCGCAGTAGTGGTGCCAAGGGGAAGGGCACTTCTGCATGAATGGTTACCAATGGGGAACAAAGAGTAAGAAGAAATAAATAGTTTTCATCATGTGAATAGGTTATCAAGGGATCTCCCCGAGGATCTGCGTTATTCAACATGCTCATAAGTGATCTGGGAAAGGGAATGAATATTGAAAAGATGGAGCTTGTCCATGATGATTTAGGTCAGTCAATCTTCACTGTGAAGAATCTGCAGAAGGATCTCCTCATCCAAAGTGCCTGAGCACCAAAATTCACTACTGACACGCCAAGCACTGCCTGTGGGCACAACCCCCCCTAACCATACGTATACATTAATGAGCTGTAAATTTGTTAAAACCACTCAATAAAAAAGATCTGAAGGTCACAGTACCCTGCAAATCCCAGCTAGGTGCTCCCTGTCAGGCACACATCAAAGAGAGCCTGAGTTACTGGGGGAGAAGATCTCTCATAGAGCAACCACGATCTCTCAGCCCCGCTCCTCATGGAAAGCATACAGAACACCTTCAGCAGATGGACCTTGAAACTATAATCCCCTGTTCTGGATACAAAAAAATGGTGGCTGCAGTGACAATACTGTTCCTATGGCAGAGGTCTCTCTCCTCTCCTTGCCTCTCACCAAGCACCCCTCGTACCAGAGACTGAGGATGTGAGCTGCTGGAAGAAGTGCTCTCAGGAGAAAACAGGTGCCAAAGAAAGGTGTGATGGCTTCTCCCCTTTAATAACACCTTTCTTCTGCTCTCCACGTATCATGTAGACTTTCTTTCATGCTCTTAGGTGAGTAAAAGAGTCCTGTTACACTCAGAATTACTCATACTTCACTCTGAAGGTCTCTGCTTCTGCTCCAGACCTGCAGAAGGGTTTGTGTGCCGCAAGGCTGGTTTGGTGATGCTGGCTGTGTGTGCCCGGGCACACACCCCTGCCTTAGGTATATTCCATGTTTATCACAATCACTAGGATGTTTCACCCAGGAATTAGTGGGAAAAGCACACAAAACAACACAGAAACCACTCCTATCCCACTGCATCAATCCATGCGCTGAACTGCACAGTGCAGCCCTGCTCACTCCACGGACGAAAAAGAGGGAACAAAACTAGAAGAGGGACACAGGGAGAGAGTGAGAGAGGTGATGACAAGGACTGTCACCTTGGAAAAGAAACACATGGGTGAGGAGGGAGAAGGGAATGCCTGGGATTTCTCGAGGTGAAGAGCAACCTCACAAGCAGAGCTCAGGCCAACAGGAACTCTGGAGAACAATATAGACAGACCAGTCCTCTTCATCCACAAGCAGCTGTACTGCAAAAAAATTAAAGTAGCTCTATCTGAAAAAATGTTGGGGTTTTTTTCTGGCCCCTTCCTATCAAGATGCTTTATCAAAAACTCACTGCTTTACTTTTTAGAAACCTTCTTGCTTCACCTAAATTTATTAATGGCCAGAACTATTTGTTCTAGGGCCAGCCCAACGAGCTTTCTCTCCTACACCACCCTTCCCCTTGTCCACCACCTGTACCCACAAAATGTTATCCTGAAATAGAGAGGCGCATCTCTGCCTCTCAGCCAAGGGGGCAGAAATCAGCATCCAAGGTAACAAAGTGGTTGTTACCCACAGACTCATTCTGTAATCAATCTAAAGCACCTCAAAAGCTTTCTCTGTGCTTCCACAGGGATGCAAATTTTGCTGCAAGCAAATTTTCTTGTAGCGTGTTTTCTCTGTCCTGTAACTGCCACTGAACACACAGAGAGATTCTGGCAACGTTTGGAGATAAACAGCGTTGCTGTCTCCTGTTATTTCAACTAAAGAGGCTGACAGAATTAAATGGCCTTTGAAGTCAGTGGGATACCTAAAAAGTAAGAAGCCCTCCAAGTGTTTTCTGTGGATTTTGGTGTGATTATTTCAGTTGTGCTTTGCCTGTGGGGGCTTTGGAGCAGAACCCGTCCCTATTTGCCCAGCCCTTGGTGGGACGGCAGCTCGGTCCCTGCTGCCGGCTGCCACCGTGGGTCCCGTTGCCATCACTGCCACACATCAAAATCCTCCCAAGGAAGGGGAAGAACATCTCTCTTTCACCATAAACACATTTCACCAAGACACATGCCACGGTCTCTGCCTAACAGATGCCTGGAAATGGAGTGTCTGATTAGGCAACAGCTTTTTTCACTTCTGTATCTCCATGGAGCACACAGACCCTCCTCCCCTCCCCGGCTCCCCACTTACCACCTTCTCTCTGCTTTTTCTGCACCTATGAACAATGTGTTACCTGCTTCAAACCCTCCCTCCCAAAGCTAATTCTTCATGGCAAGGTCAACCCGCCCGGAGTCAGCGCAAAGGGCCGTGGCCAGGATGCTGGGGAGCCCCCCGGGGGGGCAGAGGAGGGCAAGAGGAAACACCCCGGCGCTCGGACACATCTTTGGCACGCTGCAGCCTTAGATAAACCTCATTTATTGCTCTCCCCTATCAAGGAAACTCTACCCCTGCGGAGTTATGGCTTGTGCAATTCAAGGAGATGGGTTTCTCGCCGAGGAAGCTACAAGATGATTTAAAGCACAGCCCAGTGGAAGAAAACCAGCTTCAATCCTAACTGGGAAGCAGCTCCTTAATTAAAATATCTCATACAGTGTAAAGCTGCCCTTCAGCCAGCCTGTTAATGACACCCTTACATCACTGGGTGGGGATGCCATGGCCTAGGCTCTAGCACGCTGGTTCCTGGGTGCAGGACAATAGCAGTGACACCCCACCAAAACAGGCCAGAAGGCCACTCCTGCCCCACAGGATGGGACCAGACAGACAAAAGCTGGGTGAAACGAAGCAGTTAAATCTCCATTGCCCAGGCAGAGGGAGGGAGGGGCTCTTGGAGAATTAAAAGCGGGGATAATTCGATGTATTTTGCACCTGAGGCTTGGCAGGGCCTGTTAGCTTAGGCGCAGCGCCAGGCAAACGAGGTTTTTCTGCCTCTCTGCCCAGGCTGAGCGGCCTCGCTGGGGTTTTGCAGGCGGACAGCCGTTCTGGAGGGGGCCGGGCTGCAGGAGCCCCTTCAGGTGTCTCTGGGCCCGCAGCAGAGTCAATCTGCCAAACAGATCACCCCCCACCGCTAACGGGGACCGGCTCGGGCGTTATCCTCTTTGAACAGATGTGGGGGACCCAGATACTAGTGATAACGGGGCTCTAGCAAGTTTGCCTGGGAAGACCCTGATATCCTTGATGATGCCTTTAACAACGAGACCATCTTTTCGGGCCCCTTTCAGTTCCTCTGGTGCAGGAGGATAGCCTAGCTGGTTCCCGTAACTCACAGCCCATCCGTGTCTGCGTTGCAAATCCTAAAGAAGGATGGACCCGCGGCGGCAAGGGACGAGCTGCACTTCAGTTCTGTCCAGAAAAATCAAGACCCATTTCACTACCTTCATATTCAGATTTATCAGATAAAAGACAACTTAGTTTTACAATAACTCTAATAAGAAAAAAACAATGTTTTAAACATACCGCTATGTCGAACTGCGCTGAAGAACAGGACAGCAGTCTCCCAAGGAGCTCCAAGTAATGGTCCTGTCAAGTGCAACCAAACTGGTTCCTGTTTGCACAAAAACTCATCTGTGAGCCCAGCCTCGTGTATGGAGCCTGAGCCAGCAGTACTTTGGCTAAAACACGCTTTTATGTCTTGTCCCGAGGTCAGGTTTTGTTTAGACCAGCCACAACTGAGTCTTGAGTATCTGTGGATTCAGCCCAGTGCAGGTCACGACAGAGCCTGCTCTGTGCTTCAGCTTCTGCTTTAGGGATTATTTGAGATAAAGCACATGATGATTATCTACATCCCCTAATGAGCCCATGGGTTGAAAGACCAGGAAGCCACAGGAGGAATCAAGTGATGCAGCAGAGCCCTTGGGTCAAGTCATTGCAGAGGAACGTCCCTGTTCCCTCTGCACCAGGACCATCCCTTTGAGCTCTGCCAGCCATGGCTGGCACCCAGCTCCATGGAGCATGGTCCCACAAACACACACACCGGAGGGACAGGGGCGATCTCTGCCCCCAGGGGACTTCCAATCTGCATGGAGGGACCTTTGAACCATGAAGCTGAAGCCCTGCAGCTTCTGTTTGCAGAGCCCTCTGCTCAGTGCTGTGCCTGCTGGCATCTTCTGCTGCATTAACCCTCAAAAAGCCCCACCTGGAAGGAGTGGTTCAACACCTGAAGTCTCCATTCAAGTCTTGCTGTGAGCAGAAATACTCACTTTTTGGCCACAGCTGTTTTGTTCCCAGGGAAAATAAAACATTTAATTCTCTTTCCCACACCCGAGGCACCCCTCTGAGGAGCACAGCGAGTACCATGTACCTGTTGGGACTGGAACAGATTTAAGTAAGGAAAGGGCTTATCCAAAGCTGCTTTAACCCCAACTCCAATGCACCTTCCAGGAGACCTTTCAGTCCTGCCCAGGCTGAATGGAAATAAGTCCTCTGCTCTGCAGGGCAGGGGAGGAATGGGGGAAATGGGGCTCGCTGCCTCTTCCCCTCTTTCTCCTTCCAAAGCAGAGTTAACTCCCTGATGACGCAAACCAGGAACTGGCAAAGGGAATGAATCACCCCTTGGTATTCCTTCAGCCAGAAAAGCCATGTTGCAAACCTACCTGGGATGCCAGCCAGGCCATAAGAATGAGGAAACACCAGGAGCTGGGCTCCCCCCAGCCACCATCCTCCGTCCCCTTTGTCCATGGGGCAGAAAGGGCAGGGAGCACTGATGGAGAACGGGGCGGGGGGCTGTTCATCCCACACCTGTACCCCCGCGGTGGGGAGGTGGGACAAGGACCTGCCCTGGGGGAGATGGTCCTCCCCTGACCAGGCATCGCCGGGTGCTGAGGCTGTCCCCTGTTATATGGTGGGTTCAGACCTGCTGTGGGACCCGCGGGGTTGCTGTGACCCCAGACCTGCTGTGGGACCTGGGGGGCTGCTCTCACCCCCAATCTGTCATGGCCTCCTGGGGTTGTTGTGACCCCAAACCTGCCATGGACTCCCGGGTTGCTTCATGTCCCACCTGCGCCTTGCATTCACAGGTCCTCATCTCCCCGCCCCAGGGCAGGTGTTTATCTGATTATCTCATTTATCAGGTGTTTACCTGTAAAACTACTTCCATAAGCTCCTGCAGAGCCCAGCTTTCTCCCCTCTATCTCTCCATCCCATTAACCTCACCGCTTCCTCCCTTACCCCCAAAGGACACGGCAAACGATTTGCCCCCTCCTCCTCTGCAGACACATTCTGCATTTGGAGAATGGCTTTCACGTCTCCCTTCAGCTTTTCCTGCACGAGTAAAACCCAACTCTTTCCTCAGAGCTGTTATTTGCTGAGTGTCCAACAACTCGGCCTCTCTTCCTCGCTCTCATTTTTCTTGGAGGATGCCCAGAACTGCATTTTCCAATCCAACCCCTAAAATGCACCGGTGGGAGGGGAGACGCCACTTCCCCAATGTGCCACTTCTCTTTCTTCACCCCAGCACCCTGTTTGCTTTTGCACAACTGCGTGACACTGGTGACTCATGGGGCAGGGTGCCCATCACCCCATCTCCTGGCTCCCCCCGCAGCCGTCGCCTCGCCGGTCGCTCACCCGGTGTCCACACGGTCACTCGGTCCTACCTCAAGGACATAATACGTGCCCTGTTTTTTTAGACCAGCTCTCCAATTTGTCACAAACTTTAATTCTTTGCCCCCACCCCAAAACATTTCCAGTCCCTCCCAGCTCAGTGTCACCTACACGTTCAGTACGTGCCTCCCGACCCCATCACCGCTAACGAAAACAGGGGCTGACAGGCACTCACCCTCCCCACTCCCTGCGCCCTCTGGTTTAAACATTGATAAATATTGAGGATGTTGTTTTTTGGAAGCCAGGGGTGAAGCCAAAGACACGTCCCTGACCACGGGATGTTCTTCACCATGACCAAAATTCAAAAACATCTTTCAAAACTAGGGAAAGCGGAGGAGAAAGGGCTACCAGGATTTCCAACTGGGGCAAAAGAGTCTCCTTTTCCCACACAAGCTCAGACATTTTGGCTACAGTTTTCCTACAGAAACACATCCTCCTGTGGTCACTGTGCGGGGGCAACTTCCCTTCCCAAGGTTAAATGGGCAACATTAATGCTGAGCTGAAAAATCACCCACCTACAACATGGAACTGGAAAACAAACCTTTGGCTTGCTCTTTTCATCAAAACTATGTACTTTTAAGCACAGTCACCAACCAGTTCTGCCATAGGTATTCCCAAATCTTACCACTTCTCTGCTCTTCTGCTAAAAGATCTTGCTGCCTGTGCCTGCTGTGTTGATATAGACTAATGACAAGGATCTGCCCAGGAATAAAACATGATAAAATGGGAATCTGAAAGTCTGGGAAGCCCGGAGGTTTCGCTGTAAGGCCATGGAGAGCACAGACCTGAAGTGAGATGGGGTTTTGCTAGAGCAGTGCTGCTGCCAACGTAGCACACAGGGCTTTATCTGACTGATGTGACTCTGAATAAGAAGGTTATTTTCCCTGCTTATCATCTCACAGTTCTTAAGTGACATAAAGGGATGGTTTACAACAACTTCAGGTGCTGTACTGAAGTCCTATCTGGCTTCTCCTGCCTCCTTTTGGGGTCTTAATTTGCTTGCTGCTCTTACTGAGTTAATGACTATCTCACAGTGATTCACCCATTTCTGAGCCTTCCCCTCCCCGGAGTGTGGGGAGAGCGGGGAAGCAGCCAAAAGCCCAGATGGTGGAAGCTTCTCAGGTAGATCTAATAACACCCTGCGGCCAGACACGATGGGAGGAGGTGCTCCTGCCTGAACCGAGCTGGGGAAAATCTCTTCTGCTCCTCTCTGGGCAGCCTGTGCCGTTCTGCTGGGAGCTCAAGGGCTTCGGAGGTGGTGAGACCTGACTTCAGCAGCCACCGCAGGGAGCTGGCAGGCTCCCATGGCTTAAAACCTCTTTAATTCCTTCCAGGAAAGACACAGTGGAATTGCTCTGTGTGTGCATGAAAATATTTGGATTGGCTATTCCTGCGCCGCAGCCCCCGTCAGAAGGATCTCCAAGATCAGCACTCCCTCGCCTTTCTGATTTTGCCTCTCCCGGTGACTCAGAGGATGCACAGGACCATCCCGGGGGACAAGATGGCCCAGGAGGCAGCGCGGGGTGGAGGGAAGGCACAGCTGATGGCATGGGGTCAGCCTGGCTCCTGCTGATCTCTTGCCTTCCTCCCTCGGAGCACAGGCACGGCACGGGGTGCACAGAGGTAGCTCTGAGCCAGCCCTGAATATGGGCAGTGGTGAAAACAGGGCGTTCTGCCCAGGAAAAGTCAACAAAGCTGGTGTAGGGCCATGCTCTGCTGCACATGCCTTTGCCAGCAGCTCCCGGGAAGCTCCTGGGAGAGATGGGGCAAACACCACCAGCTGACGAGGTGGCCCTGTTCAGAGATCCAGATGGGTGGGAGGGAGATGCTCTTCACCGAAAGTCACCTCACTGCCCTGAGATGTTGGGATCCCACAGCACTCTGCCTTCCCTCTCCCATCCCTGGCTGTTTGCAGAAACTTGCCTTTGGGCTGATGCCCCAGAGAGCAGATCCATCTCTCTCTGCCCAGGGAGCACAGGGCTATTGCTGGTCAGCCTGGGGAGAATTCATCTCGTCCCTTTGTTGAGGGACATCAAGCTGCTAATGTCTTGCTGTTTGTGTGCCATTCTGGCCATCTATTTTACATTTCTCTCTATTTTTTTTCATTCCTTCAAGCAGGTGATGAGACCGACAGGGGAGAAGAAGAAGACAAGATGCCCAGAGAAGTTATGGATGCCCCATCCCTGAAAGTGTCCAAGGCCAGGCTGGATGGGGCTTTGAGCAACCTGGTCTAGCGGGAGGTGTCCCTGCCCAGGGCAGGGGGGTTGGAACTAGGTGATCTTTAAGGTCCCTTCCAACTCTAACCATTCTAAGATTCTATGAAAGGACAAAGAAGAGGGAGCGTTACTGACCTGAGAGGAGCTTGAGGAAAAGCAAGAGAAGGCAGCAGGTGGCTTCATCAGGAAAAGACCACCGAAGGACAGTGACTACGGTGATCACACTGCCTTATGAACATAGCACTTGTCTTGCTTGAGCTCCTGGGGGCATGTTCAAGGCATGCCATGGACATGCCTGCTCTGCTGAGCGGCTGTCATGGGCAGGAGATGTGCCTGGGAAGGAGAACACCTCAGTTTAAAGCAGCACCAGCAGAAAGTATCCTTTCAGATACCACTGTATTGCCTTCCCCCAAGGACCCCAACGAGACCTCTGTGTGCTGGCCGAGTACGAGCACCACGTGTTTCACCACCGCTCAGGAGAGCCATCCCGTGCCCAGCTGCACTGGCTGCTGCAGAGGGAACTGAGGCCACCTGCCTGGTTGGTTCTGTCCACCTGGGATTCCTCTGTGATGGTCTTTAATGTGTTTTTTAAAGCCAGCTTTACTGGAGCACTGCCTCCCGCACCCACCTTTGGCAAGGACACCCTCGCGGTGAGAAGCTGATTTATTCTAAGAACTTGAAGTGACGCATGTTGGTATCTACTAGTGCTTGCGCGTGACCAGGAGTTGGTATCAGCATGCTGTGGCGGTGGACGCGTTATCTACAGACCCTGGAAGCCTACAATCCATGGGGAGCTCTCAGGACATTTTTTTCCAAAGACTACATTGGTGTATTCATACCAACTAAATGGAAATGCACACGCAAACGTTACCACAATCAAGGCTCACTGAAAACCCAAGAACCTGGAAAAAAAGGATGGGAGGAATTTCTGTCTCAGTTCCCTAAACCCTGGGCAAAATTTTCAAAATGCTCAAGTGATTTAGGCCCCCAAAGTAGCTCAGGGCTTTTGGAAACAGGACATTAAGCTCCCACATCACTGCCATGCTTTCAAAATGTTTTCTCCTTTCAGCTACACCACATTTCACTCAAACTTAGACGAAGATGGGAAGCTGCTTCCCATCTTCTGTGGGGCTGCAGGGAAAACTACCCTATGAAGAAGCAGTAACTTAGAATTTGGAAATAATTAGCATTTGCCTCAGCCGTGGGTTTGACAAAACGCTACCTCTGATCAGTGAGGGTGAACTTATAGATAACAAATTGGTGGGTTTTAATTCTTGGTATGTGTCACCTCTTCCCACAGTGGGGGGACAGCCAGCATGGCTGGCCTGCTTCTTCCACCCACGGAAAAAATGTGTTTCCCCTGAATCTAAACCTGCTCCTATTTATGGGTGTGATGTTAACAAGGTCACAGTCAAAGCATAGTTCCTAACAATAAAAAAGCAAAACAAACCAAAACCAAAAAGCAAAGCAAACAAAAAATAACAGTTATTATGCTTTCAAAAAGCATGTTTTCCTGGGGTTTGGTGTGTTTGTTTTTTTTTTAAACAAAGACTTGTTGAGTCATCAACATTTTCTTCTTTGCAATTATGGAGGAAATCAAATATGTGCAGTGATGGGATCTTGTATTACTGTACGTTTGTTTCACAGCAAATGTGATTTTACAAGAGGAGAAAACTTAAGCTTGATACAGTATTTAAATCTTGTTAGCCCTCCATCTCCCCAGCCCCCAGGAGAATTGATGCTGGAGGCGTTGGCCTTCCTCTCCTGCTGTCTCTCAGTTCTGGTTTCTCGCCGGGGGAGGCATTTTCCTGTGCGTTGGTTTTATTTAGACCACACCGAGGAGATGATCTGGGGGCCTCGGTACTGGTCCATCCTCTGCTGGGCTCAGCGGGGGGTGGGCATCACCAACACCACCGCTCCCCCAGGCCCCCAGTGTTTCCTCAAAAGGGCCATCATGGCCCTTGGCAGATGTCACACCCCAGCCAGGGCCAGGGGACAGTGGTCCACTCCAAACACAGCGACAGGTGGTGTGACCTGGGGTGGGACACCACCTGTGAGATGGTCCTACTCCAAAGCCACCTCTCCTGATTCCTTCACAGCTTTCACCTGTTGATGCTCCCACATGGACCAAATGCTGAAGTCCCCCCCCATGGATGCTCTAAATACCATTTATAAGCCCCTGTGTGGGTCCAGAAACTGTGTAGCCTCTCCCTGCTCACCTCTGAGGGACCATGGGCCCTGGCCAAGATTTTTTTTAATCTGTCAAGTGTCGATTCCTCCCTTGCTGGAAGAAGCCACCCATCTACTCAAATCCTTTGGCCAGCTGAGGCTGGAGAAGTGAAACCGGAGCTCCACCTGCTCTCTGGGGGACACACAGCTGTCCCACCACCCCACCCTGCTCCTGCTCCACATCACCAGCTCCACCTGGAACGGCAAAACCTGCCCCGTTTTGTACCCGCTGCCAGGGGGTTTCCCCAACCTCCCGCACCCACACCGACGGGTCCGGCACCCACGGGAAAGGTCCCCCCAACCGACCTGCTGGGGACGAGCATCCCACCAGCGCCCGCCCGCATTTGGCACACACCGGTCCCCTCCGACCTTTCCGGCCGGGCCACGGCCCCAAACCCAAATCAACGCTCGCACCGAGGCGGCCAGGGCCGACACCGCCCTGGGGGGCTGCTCCTGCCGCCGGCCCGGCCCCCTCTGCCCGGGCCCGGGAGAGAGATCGGACCCCGCTCCCGGGGCCGCAGGACCCAGCGCTCCGCGGCGAGGAGGGCCGGAACGGTCTCCCCGAGCGGGGGCACCCCCGGCGGCGCCGCCGAGCCGAACCGAACCGAGCCGAACCGAGCCCAGCCGAGCCGAGCCCAGCCGAGCCACCCCCGCCTTGCACTGCCCACCCGGCCCGGTCCCGTGGCCGCCGGTTCGAGCCCCGCCGCCGCCACCGCGGCCCCCCCCGGTGGTGGAGTAGCTCCGCCGCGCCGTCCCCGCAAGGTCGAATCGCGCCGTGGCCGTCCCGTCCGTCCCCTCCCTCCCCCGTATTTCCACCCCAACCCCCCCACACCGTGGTGCTCACCTCTGCGCGGCGGCGGGAGGGCGAGCGGAGCTGTCCGGTGGCGGTGAGCCGGTACCGGTGATGTCAGGCCGCCGGCTCCGCCCTCCTGCCCATGTGCCCGCCGGCCGCCCCGCCGCTCGGTACGGCACGGCATGGCATGGCATGGCATAGCCTGGCACGGCCCGGCATGGTCCATCACGACTCTGCACTGCCGGGGGTCACCACACGGCCCGGCACGGCTCAGCACAGGGGGCCGAAGGGGTTGTCCCATCGGTCCCCAAACCCCAGCATGGCCGGGGGGGTGCCGGTGCCATCGGGATTTGAAGCCTGCACGGGGAGGGGGGATGTGCAGCCCCTCTGAACCGAGCCTGGCGTGCTTCACTGCCTCTGCAGCCTTTAGGAGGGTTTTCCTACTCTCTGGGTCTTTGCTGGCTGCCATCCTGGCATGACATGGCATGGCATGGTCCAGGTCAACATGGTCCATCAGGGCTCTGTACAGCCAGACTCACCGCATGGCATGGCATGGCACGGCATGGCCTGTCACAGAACAGCCCATCATGGCTCTGCGCACCCCATGGCCCAGCACTGCCCACCCTGGGGCTGTGGGAGCGCTGAGCCCTCCAGCCCCACTCCCCATCCAGGTGGCACGGCCACGGCGAGGTTAAACACACACGGAGGGGAGGGCATCGCTGCCAGGGCTGCTGCGGTATCCATTACAGGCAGGAGTCGGAGGCAGACCTTAATTCTCTATTTATAATAAAATACATTTCAGGGCCAGGCGGCGTTTCATTTTAATGGGAGGGTGCGGCTCGGTGCGCCTCTGGCCGTGCTATCAGGGGCTGCGCACTCGCTCTTAAAAGCTGTGCCACGGGGTGTGGAGCAGATAATGGTCCTTACCCCCAGCTCTGGGAAAGAGCTGTCCTGTGGCAACCACCCCTCACCCAGCCGCACCGCCCTGCTCCGATAGACCAGCGAGAGCTGGCACTAAAAGTAGTGTTTTCAGGCAAAAACATTGGATCAAACCCACAGGGATTTTTTTCTTTAAAAAAAAAAAACCCCGGGGGTTTGTGCCAATTTTTTTGCGCAAAAAAATTGGCACAAACCCCCGGGGTTTTTTTTTTTAAAAAAAAAAAAAAAAAAAAGCCTTCTGGGGCTTTGGTTCACTTAGTAAAGGGGAAGAGCACGGAAGCGAGGGACCCGAAGGGATTGTCCCATACGTCCCAAAACCACAGCATGGTTGGGAAAGTGGTGGTGTGATCTGTTGTTGGAGGGATGTGTAGCCCCTCTGAACCCAGCCTGACGTGCTTCTCCACCTCTGCAGTTGGGATTTTCCTGATCTCCTGATGTTTACTGCCTGCTGTCCTCTCTGTGCCTGCTTTGCCTGAGGGATGTGCATTCCTGGGATGAAACAAGCTCCAGTTCTTTCCCCTCTCCTGGGCAGGCCGTGGTTTTAACCATCTCAGCCCATTCTCACTGCTGTCCTCTGTGGGTATCCCCCCCTCTCCGTGCTGCCTGCAAATGGGGCCAGTTGCCAGCTGGGGCCATCCTGGCTCAGAGGGGGGGTCCCCACTGCCTCTCACATCCACCCTCAGATCCATGGGGTGAGAGATGCAGAAACCTGCTGATGGGGGGAGGCTGCAGCGAAGACGTGGGATGGCTGGGGAAAGCTCGTGTTGGTGGCTCCTGGCACCAGGGCCTCAGCTTCAGAAGCTTGGGATGTGCAAGCTGCAAACCTCAAGATGCTGCGAGTTCCCTGGGTATTGGGGAATACCGGAGAGGTGAGAAAACCTGTCGGCGTGGTTAGGAGAGGGAGGATCATTGGGATAGCTGGACTTCATCCTGCCTTCATGAAGTCCATCTGTGACTCAATGCAGCTGAGAGACCCAGATTACTCCTTACCCGCTTCTTCCCTGTTGTGGCCTCTGCCTCCTCATGTGTATCTTAATTATACTTAATTTATATGCCACGGTCAGCCCTTGGTGGAGACTGAAGGAAAAAAATCGTTGAACTCTCCTGCGCTTTCTGTATCTTGTTTCCTACACTCCCACATTATGTAAAGGACAAATTTTGCCTTTTCATTGATTTATAGGACCCGTAGTCACTGCCTTGTTTGCCTCAATCATTGCAATTCATTTAACGTGACTCCTCTTTGGTCTTTCAGGTCTCTGTAGAGCTGTGGTTGCACGGTGTGGTGGGTCTCCCTCTGTACCTTTCCCTTGCATGGGACAAGGCTACTGCCACATCATTTCCTCTGGGATTCCTTTATCCTGAAGCAATGAAATGTACTTTTTTTTTTTTTTTTTTTTTTTTTTTTTTTTTTTTTTTTTTTTTTTTTTTTTTTGAGATTTCACTTCTTTTTTGTAGAATAGCAAAGTTTGGAGTTTTTTCCCCCATCATTTTCACCACAATATCCTCTGCTTTTCCACTGTTCGGTCACAGAGAAGAGCCTCAAAATAGACACCAGTTTTATACCTCTTCTCAAACCCATGGCCAGCCCTGTCCAGGCCACCCGTTTGCTGGATGGTTTGAGTCCTGCAGCTCCATTTTTCCTGCAGCTGTCTTGGTCAGTCGCTAAAGCCTCCCCAGATCCCCTACTGGTTGCTCAAAAAATGCCCTTGGGAACCATCTTTCTGATGAGGTGACCTGATGTGAGCTTGCAAAGTGGCTTCATTTCTCTTCTTACCCAGAGATACCCAACATGCCAGGCTCGTGCTGGACTTGGCTGGTGTTTCTGTGTGTTAGATAATCTGGGTTTTTTTTCCCTCTTTCTCCTTGCTGGTCCTGAGCAAGGGTTTTCCCTCTGTCAGCTGGACCATTCTTCTCCCAGCAGTGGTCTTTCCTGGCCCATCACCCGGTGGTTGGAGCCACAGCTCTCCAGCAGCACCATCTGTGATCCCATGCCCAGCTGGCTGTGCCCCCACCATCCCCTTGTCCATGGTGCCACCTGGGCCTCCTCCTCCTCATCCTTCCCCACAGCCATGGGGCTGGGCAGTTGCTTTGGATCTGCTGGGGGCTGGGGCTGGCAGGCTCCACTGGTGCCCATGTGCCAGCCCAGCGTGGCATGGGTGAGCAGATGAACCTAAGCAGCTCCTGGCTGCCAGGCCAGGGAGCCGTGGGGAGCCCCCCGCCTTCCACGCCGTGTCTTGGGGCTCTTGCTGGGATGGTTGAGCCATCCGAGGTGGCCACCTGGAGGGGTGCCACCGGGCCAGCTCACCTCCTGCCCCATACCTAATCAATAAGGTGGGTCACCCTCCCCTGTCCCAGGGCATACCTGGGCATTGCTGTACCCA
The DNA here is from genome assembly GCF_001431845.1 of Calidris pugnax. Classification (NCBI taxonomy): domain Eukaryota; kingdom Metazoa; phylum Chordata; class Aves; order Charadriiformes; family Scolopacidae; genus Calidris; species Calidris pugnax. The sequence continues at coordinate 1,595,447 of NW_015090770.1, read as the reverse complement.
GACACCAAGGTGGTGGCCCCTGAGCTCCCCCTCCATGCTGCTCCCCCCTCTCCATCTCCTGTGGGTGCATCACGGAGACATCTGTGAAAGCCCAAGGGCTGGTGTGCACCGGGGGCCACAGGGGATGCACCCGAGCAAGCGCCACGACAAAGGCAGAGCTTGGGGACACCATTTCACCCTGCCACCTGCCATGTCACAGCAACGGAATGGCCCCTGAAATTCAGGGGCAGTACACGAGCAAACTTACCGTTTGCAAACCAAACCTATCTGGCGGGACAGTCCACAAACGTGGCTCCTCCTTTCACCTTTCCAGGGCTGCGTTTCGGGCTGGAAGCTGCTCTCCTGGGGTCCAGCGATGCCTTTTGGGTTGGGAAATTGGGTTCTAAGCACAACAGGAGATTCAGTGCTCCCGATTGGCACCTGCCCCGGCAGTGCTGAGCCCAGGAAGGGTGGGCTGAAAACGTGCCTGGACGATGGAATTGATAACGTGTGGTTAATTATTGCCGGCAAGGGGAGGCCAGAAATGACTTCGGCGTGGTTGTGAAAGACAGAGAGCACGTGCAGGGGGAATGAGCTGAGGGGCTGCAGGGGTGGAGAAGCCGCCACGGCTCTGTGAAGCCAGTGTGGGGCATTTGTGGGGTGAAGAAGTAGCACCTCGTGTTGTTCCTCTACTCTACGGGGGGTTATCTGGAAGTTCTGGGGGGTGATGCCGAGTCCTGACAGCGCCTGGCTGTATCCTCATGGAGCTGTAAGGAGGGAGCAGGCTGAGTGGGCTCCAGAAATGCCAGTGAAATGCCTGAATTTTGGAACCAGGCTATGGAGGTGAGATGTGGGTGAGTGTGGGGTGGCCACAACAGCCCTGCATGGACGCTTCCAGCCTGAGCATCCAAGCATCCGAGCATCCATCCCTTCCACACACCCAAGGAAGCCCAGATTCAGCTTCTGGACAGACCCCTGGACCTCCCCTGGGGGTCTGGCATCATCCCCTGGGGAAGTCGATCGGAAAGCACAGTTAACACAGCAGTACCAGAAAACGGCTTCCTGCTGCTAATCAGCTCCCGGCAGGTTGTCGCTGGCTTTTCGGATTAAAAAAAAAGAGTAATTTATCAGCCCTTGACGGTGGAGACCTGGTAGAGATGCTCCTCCACGCTGGCGCTGGTCCCCGCCTGTCGTGCAGGCGCCATCTAGTAGGAAAAAGGAGAAAAAGCCCAAAAATGAAAAGGAGGTGGATGTCGAAATGCGGCTTCTTTCTTGGTGAAAAGTTTAATCCAACACAAAGCTGCTCTGGGGCACGGCTGTAGTGGTTTGGGAGCTCGCAGTGGAATTCACAGCATTGGAAACAGTGAGGGCATGGAGATGCCCCAAACTGGGGTGTGGCTTGTCCAGGATTGGTCCTGATTTATTTGATCTAAAAATATACTTTTACATAAAGGAACGTTTCCAGGCAGCTCCTTGATAACATTGTTGGGGCAGGATAGGAGAGGCATGGAGCACCTCCCCTATGAGGACAGGCTGAGAGAGCTGGGGTTGTTCAGCCTGGAGAAGAGAAGGCTCCGGGGAGACCTCATAGCGACCTTCCAATATCTGAAGGGAGCTACAGGAGAGCTGGAGAGGGACTCTTTGTCAGGAAGTGCAGTGACAGGACAAGGGGCAATGGTTTTAAACTGGAAGAGGGGAGATTTAGATTGGATACCAGAAAGAAATTCTTTACTCTGAGGGTGGTGAGACACTGGAACAGGTTGCCCAGAGAAGTTGTGGATGCCCCATCCCTGGAAGTGTTCAAGGCCAGACTGGATGGGGCTTTGATCAATCTGCTCTACTGGGAGGTGTCCCTGCCCATGGCAGGCGGGTTGGAACTCGATGATCTTTAAAGGCAGTATATTTATTGCAGTATACTGGCTTGGTGTGCCACCTTCATCTCTGGTAGGTGGCAGATGCTCCTATTTCCAATGCTGAGGTTGTCCCATCAGCTCGTGGTTTACTTAACAGCAAAAAACCTCTCTCTGCCACCCGTGTGTGTGCAATTTCCCATTGCAAAGGCATTCACTTTGGTCACATCACATGATTTTACCACAAATCCCGTACCTCTGTTGTCATCTTCTGACAGTCACATGGATTTCTCAATGTGATTTCCCAGCCTTAGGGGTTTGCCAGAGAAAACCTTCCAAAAAAAGCCCTCCCAGAGTGGAATAGAAGGGATCTATAACATTAATTTGCTTTAAAAAAAAAAATAATAATGATTTTATACCAGTCCTATGATTTTCATGCAGCTTGACTCACCCTCTCCAGTGTGGGGAGGTGATAATGCTGGGTGTCTGTTATCTGCTGCCCATGAATTTCCGTTGGCAGGAGGTCTATCTTCTGCTGTGGATACATGGATGGACATCCCTGTGTAGCAGGTCCCTGAGATACGAGCGTGACACAGTGAGTCCTGCTCGGGGCACATCTCCCTCTGGCCTTTCTCCTTCATCTTCCCAAAACACCAAGAACTGGAGGCCAGGGATGCTGCAGCACGAGGGAGACATCGCCCAAGTCCTGGGGTCCGGTGGCTTCACCCTGCCTGGGCTGCACAAGCATCGTTGCACTTTACCCAGAGCAGAACCTTAATTCATCTCCACTTTCATAGATAAAAGCCTGAATTAATTAAAGAAGAGAATAGAAACCACTTTGATTTCCAGAACACCAGAAACTCCTAATTATCACAGCTCCCACAAGTGCTGCTATAATTAAGGGGCTATCGCTGTTTCCGCTGCAGACCCAGTTTTTGCAGGGATTTACAAACAGTGCCTAAATTTTTTTGCTTTTGGTGAAGTACAGCAACTCAGGGTGTGGATTCTGGCTGCAGGTGCATCCCTGTAAATCAGCCACAGTGCCACGGAAACAGCGTCTAAGTCCCCCATGTATTTCTTATTAAAAATCCAGAGTCCCCAGTGGCAGCGTGCTACAGACGGCGTCTGCTCTCCAATTATACAAAATAATAAAATTGGGCGCCTTTTTCCTTTGCCTTCTGGTCTTTCCATCTTTCAAATACACTTGGGGGCTGCTTCTAGCTTTTTATCATAACCAGAGAGACTAAGCATTTATTAGTGTTTAAAAAAGGTGGTGGAAACTGAATTTCTCACCTGATCACGGGTCCTCTGGTTCCTGTAACCTTTCCAGAAGCGCTGAAAGCAGTGTGATGACACTGATGGTGAAACATCCAGGCTTTGCTGCAGCTTAAAAGCAGCCAAACACCCTTAATGCAATAACTGAGTGAATCCCATGGGAGCATGTTCCCTGCAAATGCCAGGTCTGGTGACCGCTGGGCAGCTGCCTCTTACACTCTTGTGTTGGAGAAGTGGCTGGATAAAGCTGTGGCTGATAACACACAGCACCTGTGTGTTGAGGTTTAGCCTTTGGCTTCTTCACATCTTCTGACTTTGGCCCTTTCTAAGTGTTGTCCGAAGTAAGCCCACTGCCAACCGTTCTCTTGATGGGTGGTAGCTCCACCATCTCCAAGGAAAGGGCTTCCTGGCATCATCTCCTCACTGCTCCCTGAGTGCTTCACAGCTGTGGACAAAATTATCCCCAAAATTCTCCTTCCTGCTGACAACTAATTTCCCTCTCTGTTGAATGACCCTGATTTTCCCCAGGTTCTCCCCTCCCGACCAGTGGTAAGGTCTGTCTGAAGAGACCTGTGTGGGACTTCAGATCTCATCCATGGCTTGCAGGAGGGACAAGTTTGGACCTGATGTGGGGTGGTGGGCTCTACTTGTGTGTCTGGAGTGCTGGGTGTTCTGAGAAAGGCTCCATGAAAGGGTTTCTTAAGAAAAAAAACATCTTATGGATAGCTTGGAGCTACCCTGTGGCTCCATTGCAGGCATTGCAATGCATCAGATATCAGACACCTGAATCCTGATGACCTTGTCTGGACTTCCCCAGGTACTTGTAGCCCATGTTTAACACCCTGCTTTGTATGAAACATTTCCTTTTAGCCCTCTAGTAAGGCTGAAGAAATAAAGGCCACGCTTTGAGGGGACACCTCAAAAAGCAGAGGGATGCTCCTTTTCCTCTAACCCAGGGCTGGCCGATGGAGGTGGAAAACCTGCCCTGGCCTTGTCGCCCCACGGCTCCGGGTGTCCTCCCTGCCCATGTGGAGCATGGACACCCTGACATCGAGCAGAGACAGCTGGATGGTGGAAAACATATTCCTCCTCCCAGCATCCCCATCTGAGTAGCCATTGCTTGTGTATGGGCAACGCAGAGGCACTTCAGGATCAGAGCGAGCCGGTTGTCTCTGCCAGAAGGTGATTTTGTGAAGCAAGATGTCACCACCTTGGGGAAAAAAAAAAAAAAAAAAAAAAAAAAAAAAAAAAGAAAGAGGAAAGTGAAAGGAACAAATGTAAAAATTTGTCTGTATTAGCCATGCAGGGAGGCGTAGGAAGTTAAGAAGATCACAGACAATTGAATTTAATTGAAAAAGAAGATTAAATAAAATGAGACTTGAATATGAAGAGCTAATTTGAATTAAAGAAACAAGCTGATTGCCTGAAGTAAGAAGTTAGAGGATGAAAATGATTTTATTTTGCATCTGGGTTCCAGCTCTGTTTATATCAGGACGGCTTAAAAAAACCCCAATAACCACTCCCCAAACTGGTTTTACACTTGAAATTATAATGTTTTTTGGAGACAGTCACAGCGCACAGGGAAACGGGGATCTCACTTGATCTCATGGGCGTCGGGGAGGTTTGAACCCTATACAGGGAGCTGGGAGGGCTTGATCCAAAGCTTGTGGCTTCCCAGCATCGTCTCAGCAAGGTCTGGAGCTCCCTCCTTACAGGGAGGGGGGAAAACTCAAACCCCTGGGGCAAACCAGGGGGGGTTAGCGACAAGAGGTCCCTTGCCTTGGGAGGGAAAGAGGGTGGGAATGTTTCCAGGACTGTAGAAGCCCCGTGCAAATGGGGGGGAGGCAGTGCTGGTGGCTCCTGCCTGGTGGTCAGAGCCGGGCTCTGCTCCTGCACCAGCTTTTGGAAAGCAAAACGGGTAAGAAAATAGTTTTAAGGAAAACAAATAGTCTGTATTCACAGCACAAGTGGGAAAATTATACACAGGCAAGCAGCACAAATGGGAAGAATAAGAGCTCAATTTTTTAAAAGTGTTTTTTAAACTTAGAGACATCTTTATTCCAAAGGAGTTCTCCTGAAGGCGCCGAGATGCTTTAGTGCATCCCCCCCAGCTTTCTTAATTTCCACTTGGCTGCTGCACCCTCTGCTGCAGCACATCCAGCCACCGGCGTCCTCCTCCCCCCAGCAACAGTCCTATAAGCCATGGTGCCATGGTCACAGCCACGTCCTCCCACTTCCCATGGGTGGGCAGGATCCGTCCTTGGTGGGACGGGCCCAGCCAGAAGCCTACGTGATGCCATTGGCCATCTATTATGCCAGGAGCAGCCACGCTCGCCGAGAGCCGCGGACGAGCCAGCAAAGGTCACTTCCAAGTCCCCTGGTGGCACGCCTGCCCACGGAAAAATCTCAGCTGTGCCCCACAGAGCTCCAGCAAAGGGACTTTCAGAGCCCTTGGGATGGGCATGGGGACAGGGGGACACTGTGGAGGGTGGTATGGTGAGTTTGCTGGCCCTTTTCCAGATGATAATTTTGACATTTCATCATCACTCGGAATTCTTGAAATAGGAATAATTGCAGCAGCTGCGCTGGTTCGTGCTGAGTCTCGTTGCCAAACTTGGGGGGGGACCTGACCTAAAGGCGCTTTTAATGCGTATTTAATGTATAAACTCGTAGTTTGTCACTGTTTTTAACTGCTGCACACCTGCACTTTGCACGTGTGTGAGGCGATCACAGCGAATCCGTTGCCTGCCCCTTCCCACCCATCCCTGCCACGTGCTTCATCCCTGTCCCAGTCCAACCGGCATCTGCTCCATCCCTCTCCCATCCCGAGAAAACCCAGACAGGGATATATTTCCTCCAATGAGGAAACGTGATATTTTATACATAAATATTTCTTCTCCATGCAAGACAATGGGCACGGTGGTGTGCCTCCTGCAAGCTGGTCTGATGCGCATCCCAGAGTGGGGCCATAACCTGCCCCACACCCCAGAGATTATCCTCTGCCCCGATATTGCGTGAGGATCTCATTTCTGAGCAAAATCCAGCTGTGATTTCATTAAGGAGGCTCTCACTCCTTGTGCTCAATATTTAATTTAGCACGAGGGTGTGTGTTGAGTTCAGGGTGTTGATTAACCATGACTCTGAGATAGAGGGAAATTACTAATATGGGGAAGCGCAGTCAGTATTTCATGGCAAAGAGTAATTGAGCTAACAGTTGACATATGGAGTTGTGTGGGCAAACTAATTAAATTTTACATCTTCCCAAGCATTTGTGAGTTTTATAAGCGTTTGATTTATATATTAATTAAACCTCAGACTGAAATAAAGAGGACATAACTATTTATACTGCAAATGTGTCCATCAAGAGGAAGGGCTTTAATATATTGTCAAGCAGATACCAAAGTACCTCTGCGAGTCCCTGGCTCAGCTCAGTGGTGGCAGAGCGGGCCAGGACCATGTCCCAGCCCATGAGGCTGCTCCTGCACTGGCACAAGGTGCTGAGCACCCAGCTCTCAGCATGCTGCTGGGCATCCCTTCATCCCCTACGGTGCCTATTCCTCCTCTTCACCATCAGGAATGAGCTCTGCCCTGCCCAGTAGGTTGATATCTCCCTATGGGTCTGCAGAGCCCAAGTTTCCCATGGATCTGGGTGCTTCGCAAGTAGCTAGCAAGAAAGCTAATATGTGATTTAAATATTTATCCAACCTGTTAGCAAGGCACTAGAGGTGGTTACGGCATGTCCTGGGATGACCTTGCTGAGGATTTCTGGAGTTGTCTTATTCATGTGATTTCATCTCTGAAGGAAACTTGTGTTGTGTGCATTTGCACCTGGACAGAAGGACGCCCAGAGCATTTATGGTGGTCGGCATAATTTTCAGCCTGGTTGCTGCTCTGATGGAAGCGAGTTCCTAAAGTTATGGGATAGGTCCTGCTCCTTGGGGTTTGGACCTTAGGATCTCGGTTGAGGGGCTATTTCTGCACCTGGGAGAAGATGGCATTTGGTTCTGGTGACAGCGAGATGCCCCAAAGTGCCAAGCCCTGGCCCTGATTTTTCCTTTAGGCTGTTGGTGCAATCCCCACCACTGACACATCTCTCCAGAGGTCAGCACACACCTCACGGGGATGTTTGCATCAGCCTGGAGGTCAGTGCCGGGATGACTCTGGGGCAGCCCTGGGAGGTGCAGGGCTGGCTGGGGGTTTCTGGCTGCACTGGGTTGGGTTGGGAGCTTTTTCAGAGCAGGGATGCTGATTTTTGTTCCAGGGCTGAGCGCTCGGGCTGCTCATGCCTGGGGTGGTCCAGCTTGCTGCTCCAGCAACCGTCCCTGCTGCTCTCTGGGGCTGCTCCTGCTGAGTCGCCAAACTGCCCCTTACTGCCCTGTATGGTTTATTCCCAGCGGTTATGATGTCTGTAAAGCCCTCTGATTCCAAAATAAATTTTAAAACAAGAGAAATGTGTCTGTTCTGCTCTGGAAAGATGCCTCCCAGCAGCACAGGCGACGCAGCTGTCCCATAGCACTTGGGGTTGTTTTGATATCCTGGCTCTTGTATCCTGATGATGCTAAAAAATGAATCTACCCTTTATATCGCTTATTATTGATGGGTTATTTTTGCCTCTTTTGAATGAAGAAACAGGAGCTGTTTATGTCAGCGGTGACACGGGATTCAGAAGACATTAGATTTTGGTAGGAAAGCAGAATTACAGCTAAAACATGGGTATTAAAAGTCCCTTAAATTTAGTAAACTATTCATAACGGGTACACAGCTGATATTCAAATCTATCAATACCATGAAATAGATGGTAGCTATATTTTAAGAGTCATTCTGTGTGCCACCTCGCCATCCCACCTGCCCTCCGGGGACTCCATCAATCTTGTGGTGGCCAATGATTCCTTTTCATGGTGTAAGTGATTAATATCTTGACCCACCGGAGAGGAAGGATTACAAAAGCTTAGTGTTTGTGTTGCAGTATAAGTTAGAAGTTGTGGGAGCAGGAGCTACCAGGATTGGGTTGGAATTAAACTTGGAGAAAAAAGGGGCTGGTGCTTGGTGTCAACTGCTTTTAAGACTTGGTGCTTTGCAGAGCAACCTTCCCAGAAACTTTGGGGGAGGCAAAATGCATGTCATATGGCACAGGGGGCATCGTGGTGCCTCCTGCAATATTGCACGTTGAATTTCTCCCTCAACTCATCGTAAACTCAAGTGATCTCTTAAACCCCCCAAAAATACAGTCTGCTGCAGAGTATTTTCTGCAGGTCCTGCCCTGGCTCTGAACAAGGATTAGCTATGTGAGAAGCAAACACCTTGTGAGGCCCGTGCCCATCCACGTGGATGTGACTGAAAGGTGTTCATGGTGCAGGGACAGCCTTATGGGAAATCAAAGCTACCTAGGAGCTCGCTGTCTGGGCTCTGAAACTCAGCTTTTGCTGCACGTACATGCTCATGTTTGGAGGTGACCAGGGGCTAATCCACCACCAGTGATTAAGCATCCATAATTAAATGGTTGTCAGCATCTGTAGCAGGACTCAGGGTATTGACAATCCCTGGAAAACCTTGGGACTAGCACGCTGACAGTAAGGAGAATGTCACTGGTGGTCAAACAGAGCCGCATCGCTTTACCACGTGGGATCTCAAGAACATTCAGCAACAAGCACACCAACACTTTTCCCCCCTCCCTCCTAGTTCAGCCTGACTGTTAATACACCCGGGAACAGCTCATGTCCCTCTACCCAGCCTCACATTTCACTGGCATTTTCGTTATCACGTTAGAGTTCGGTGTGCCATCAATTTGTGCATTCCTTGTCTACAAATCCGTGTGGCTAATACGGCGTGTGCCATCCTGCCTTCGGTGGGCACTCGCTGTTTTGCTGGCGGGGCCAATACATTAAGCCTAGGGATGTAACCAGCACAATGAATTTCAATTTCATGTAATAACGGGACCCGCAGATCTCCTCCCCGCATGCTATTAAAACAGAGAATTAGGATAGGGTGCTTTGGAAACAAGGGCGTGCCGTGTGATGGAGAGGCAGAGCCGGCAGATCACCTTGAAGCAGATCTCATTTGATGCTGCTGGAGCATCAGAAATCATCCCAGATGGTTCTGGAGTCGATGGGGGCTTTTGCATAGTGTCACAGGTGGAATCAATGACGAACCTGGGGGACTGAATAGATGAAGCGATGTAAAATCTGGCCAGCCTCTGTCCTCTGCTGCCACTGATTTTGCATGGGCACATGCGGGGCTGCTCTTGGATGTCCTCAGTGAGTGCTGTTGGTCCTGGAGCAGGTAGCCAGGCTGGTGCTGCAGCTGGTCCCAGGGCTGGGGTTCTACCCATCCTGGGACGGCCCCACTCCTCAGCATCCCTCAGCCACCGGTGACATTGCTTGCCCTTTCCTGCATAGTCCCTCTGCTCCTGGCTGGTTTCAGAGAAAGGGGGACTGGGAGAGATCCGTTGCTCCAAAATAACATACAAATAGGAAGTGAAAGGTCAAGGCTTCCTGCTGAGTAGTTTTGCCCACAGCAGCAGAAAACGTAAGGGGCGAAAGACTTGTGTGACAAAGTCACTGATCAGCTCCAGGTAGCGCGGCCATGGCCTCGGGCAACCTTCTGGTTTCTGTTTCCTCTCTGGTTGTTGCAAACTGGGCTGTCAGACCTCACTTACCGAGAAGACCCATGTGCAATTTTCAAGATGCCGTTAGCTGCCCCCTATTCCTCCTCTGTCCTGATGCGAAATCTGTCACTGCACTCTATCAACGTGCCTTCTGCCTGGATCGTACCCGAGCTCCAGATTGCTATTGATAGGCTGGATAGCCATGACAATCTTTAGGAAATTTGTGATCTGGTCCTGGCATATTTGACAGATAACACTCGAAATACAAATGTCAAAACGCATTTAGGTTTTTTCCCTTTTCTAACTCGCCCTGAAGAAAATGCAAACGCTTTTTGACAGAATCAGTTCAGGAGCCTCCTCTAAGCCAGGCCCTGAGTGTTAGGAGAATCTGCCTCTTAAAGCCATATAGATCCATCGCTGTTGTATAAAAAAAAATACTCTTTACCCCGAGGCAGAATTACTTAAGAAAATCCTGACATGATTAGACACCACTCTCTTCTGAGAGAAAAAAAAGTAAGTATACTATTAAAGGATAACTGAGATGCTGCATAAACTGGCAGTATTTAAATGACTTGATACCACAGTTCTGAAGCATCGGTTCGGCATGAGGGCACAAGGAAGGACGTGAATATTTTCTGGGTACCTCTGTGCAGCCACACCATGGCCTGAGCGTGTCCTGCTGGAAGCACCCGCAGGGGCTGTGACGGCCCTCAACCTGCTGACAGGGACTGTGTCAGCTCTGGGTTGGTAAAGTTCAGAAACGGGGGCTTGAACAACTGATAACAATTAATAAATAAATAATTTTATAACAATTTATGCCTGTGCTTTAGCATGCAAGAAGTCCTTTTACCTTAAATGAGTATAATGATGTCAGTTAAACAATTGTCTCACTTGTAGCACCGAAGAGCCTGCCCCCACCATTCTGTTTGATGATACACAAATTAAACACAAAGCCTGGGTTTGCCCCCAGACGTGTGTAGGGTGAGTGTGATCAGAATGGATTACCCGCACGTATCTGCGCTGGTCAGCAATAAATAATTATGCATATTTAATTTTATTAAGTCAATTAATTTAAGCATAGCCTTAAACATCAAGCCCCACCAGGGCCTTAATTAAGAGTGTTACTGAACTCCAGGGCCTGTAGGCAGCGGTAAGCTGAGAGTTCTATATGTAAATATCAGCAGGTTCAAGCTTAAATCAGAATATTTTTGAAGTCAAGATAGTGTGTTAAATAATGCTCCGTGCATATATATAATTATCCATCAATAGTGTAGAACCTTTCAGACGTCAGCCTTTAACCACACCATGAAGGCTGAGTCTAGAGCAGGTGGATAACCGCAGCTCTTGCTGGCTTGTGTAGGTTTTGGGGGGAAATTGTGAGTATTTGGTGTTAGATCAGATCTTGTATCCAACCAGCTTTGGTAGCTCTTGGGAATAGGTGTGATTAAGCAGCCCAGCCACAATATGTCACCAGCACTCCACAGGAGCAGCTCCGCTACTGCACTGGCCAAGTGGGAGAGCATCGCATCCCACAGCTGGGAGAGGGAAAAAGGATCGAAGGAGAGGGAAGAGATTGATGGGAAGATGATAAGGGAGGAAATGGAGGTTCCTGGGAAAATGATGGCAGAGTGGGTGAGGGCAGCAGTGGGTCAGGTGGGAGCTGCCCTGCTCACTTGTGGAGCTGCGTGGGCAAGAGGAGGGGAGCTGTCCTGGTCCCCTGGGCACCCTGGCACTCCAGCACCGGGCTTTGCAGGCTGCAACTTAAAAGCACTCATGTCCTCATCTTTACTTTCCATTTTAAAGGATAGCTTCTCCTCCTGATCCTATCGAGCTTCGCCTGCTCAGAACTGAAACCGCTCAGTACACTGATGAGTTCCCCTTCCCAGTGCCAGATCAGGCAATGGGGGATGGCAGGGGCAGGGGCACGTGCCACCTGCACTGCAGAGATGCTGCGCCTGAGAATGGGGTGAGCTCCTGTGGGTCCTTTCCTCTGAGGTCCAGGGGTCCCCAATGTCTATGGAAACTACCCAGTCAGGTGGCTGGATGTGGGTTTATCTGACTCGACTTTCCTCTCCCTCTCCTCTCCTCTCCTCTCCTCTCCTCTCCTCTGGCTGCAGAGAGGGTGGTTGAAAGCCGTGCTGGGACCAAGCAGTGGGTATTTACCAACAGAAATGCTTTGTCAGAAATAAAATGCATGGAAATAAGGGAGCCTTGGCAGCTACATGCAAGTGTAAAGAAAACATATCCCAGCGCAGCGAGCAGGGAGCCTGGGTAGAGCACGACCTTTGCCAGGGGCTAGTAATCATTCCTGGCAGAGTTTGCTCAGAGGATTAGGAAACCTGGGCAGCCCATTAACCTGTGGGGTCTGGGATCCCCTTGGCCGAGCATCGTGAGCATGAAGCAGCTGAACAGCCCTTAGGGCTCTCGGCTGCCCACAGATGGGGATCAGGGGATTCACTCAAGGTCCTGATGGGTTTGGCAGGGCAGGGACGTGATGCAGGGGAGTCGGTCTGTCCTTCTGCAGATTCCTAGAGCTCTGGGGAGCCCAGCTCTGTGGGTTTGTATGGCCATGTACCTGCTGGTACCACTGGAAACACAGCTGGGGTGATTACAAGGTATTTTTTGAGATTAAAGCAAGCATAACCTATTGAGAAACAGAAAAGAGGATACATTTCTTCATGGATTTTCTTAGTGCTATTGGGCTAGAGTGTGAGACCCGTAATTCCGAATTCAGAGGGTGGTATACAGTTCACCTATAGACATGCATCAGTGTACAAAATATACCATTTTGTGCCTTTATATGGGGAGCAAAGCTGAGGGCAGAGAGGAGGAAACAATTTCCAGCAGACACTTAAAAACTCAAGTTACCTTGCCTGGCACTGTGCCCATTTGTGGATGCTGAGGAACCTGAGCGTGATTTGATGAGACCCGGGATGCCAAATACAGGACTCGGCATGTGTGATGCCAGAGGGTCTCAGTGGGCAGTGAGGACCCTGGCACCCACCCCCAGGAGCAGTGTATCCCCAGGACAAACCCCCAGGGCTTCCCAGCAGTGAGGTTGTGTGTGGGCTGGGGTCTCTCTGTGGTGGGAGGCGAGGGCTTGGCCAGCCAAATTCATCATGCAGCATAGCATGAGATGTGTAAAGAGGTGTTCTGCCCCTATTTTTGGATAAAACTCTTTTTCTCTAATATAAGCTACTAAATTAAATTATTTACTGAATAACAAAGAGGCAGATATGGCAAAGAAAAGCAAAGGGGCTATTCGTGCTGTCTGATTTCGGGCACCTGATTTAAAGGGTTGGTTTCTGAGTGCTTCTGTAGGCAATGGAGAGAGATGTTCCCCCAGAGCACAGCAGTGATGTGGGCGCTCTGAATTATCCTCCTTCTCCCCCAGAGACACTGGTTGCGTGTCATCCCTGGAAGGGAGAAAGTCACTTGCTTGGTGTCCAGGTGGATGCCCTGGTTTTGCAGTTTCTGAGCTATTTTTAACTGTCTCCGCTCATCCCGATACCCAGCCCTGCAGGCTGTGTTGGGCTTGGTTGGTCTGAGCGTGCTGGGGCATCTGACAGGAGCTTGGGAGGCTCCACACCACCAGCGTAAGGACATCAGCCCAGGAGCAAAGCTGGCTTCTGGTCCACGCTGCCCGGGAGGTAAAACTGGAGCTTTATGCAATGGTGTGTGCAACATGCCCTGGGCCAATTAACTTGGAAAAGGATGTCTGGTGTGACACTGGAATGCAGCTGTGATGAGTTGCACCTCTCGTGGCCACTGCATAAGATAGTGCTGATGCTAATATGCAAAGCATCACAAATTGTCGATGAATTAATACAACCAGCAGGAGGAACTCCATAGCGGTGATTAAAACATTTAAATGAGCATTGATTTAAGGCCAACATCTCGTATGGAAAATGGGGAGAAGGAGAGGAGGCTTTGGAGCCGGGGTCCCTGCAGTGTCCCTGCCATGGGCGCTGGGGACATGGGGTGGGAACGGCCACAGTGCAGGAGGAATGGCTCCCCAGGGAGGTTTATAAGGAGACCCTGGAGGATATTGCTGTGCTAAAGCAAAGCGCGAGCCGGATCACACAGACGAAGAGCAAATAACAAATTTGAAGCAGTTTATTTCTCTTTCCACATCCGTGTCAGGACAGGTTGTGCAGCTGGGCTCCCGCTGAGGAGCTGTCGCTCAAAGGGATCCTCGTGTGGCTCTGTCTTTGGGCTGAGTGACGTGTGACCGGTGACTGTGCCAGCCTTCGGACACCTCAAGGCCTCCTGAGCAGTGATACGGGGGCTCTGCTTTCTTAAAGCAAGGTTTCAAGGCCAGGAGTTGTTCTCCAGTGCCAGCTCAACTGCAGGATTTGGTCTTTCAGTGGCACCTCACCACCATCGATGGTGGATTGTGCTTCCCGGTGCCCAGCTCCCTCCCGTCTGGAGCAGCCTTTTGTGTGCCCCGTGCCCCTCAGTCACCTGGCTGACAAGTGGTGTGCCAGGAGGCCAAAATACAGAGGGTTTGGACCATAAAACCTCCTTTCCTCCTCACGGTCCTCCTCTTGGCTGAGTCCCAGCTCTGTCTCCTGTGTCTGCCTGGCCGTGGGGCTGAGCATCAGCTCACCGAACTAAAGTGGTCACCAAAGTCTCTTGTCACTGTAGCTGCATTTATTTGTTGTTCTTTTATTTGTTATTATTTTACTTCAACCTCTTATTTTTTCATTGTTGCAAAAAATCTGCAAAGAGAGTGGCTATCTAAATGACCAGACACTTCAACCTTCAGGTCTTTATTTTAAAATACTGCCTTGGAAATAAATACTCTCAAATTTTGGAGGGTCTTTTTAATTTTTCCCATTTCTCCATCATTAGTTAGGGTGATAGATTAAAGCTGTTTCTCACTTTGATGCTGAGAGGCCGAAACCAAGATTTATCAAGCACGTACATCACCCTGCCTGGAGAGCTGTCAGCTGGAGTTAGATCTTTGTCTGCCCTGAGGACAAGGACGATTTCACCCGTCATACCTTGGCCACCCCAGACCCACAAGCAATACACGTGGAAGAACTAAATTGCAAAGAGAGTGGCTATCTAAACGACCAGGCACTTCAACCTTCAGGTCTTTATTTTAAAATACTGCCTTGGAAATAAATACTCTCAAATTTTGGAGGGTCTTTTTAATTTTTCCCATTTCTCCATCATTAGTTAGGGCGATAGATTAAAGCTGTTTCTCACTTTGATGCTGAGAGGCCGAAACCAAGATTTATCAAGCACGTACATCACCCTGCCTGGAGAGCTGTCAGCTGGAGTTAGATCTTTGTCTGCCCTGAGGACAAGGACGATTTCACCCGTCATACCTTGGCCACCCCAAACCCACAAGCAATACACGTGGAAGAACTAAACACTGAGATTTTGTCCCTGCATATTACCAGTACCTAAAAGCAAGCAGCTGGGTAGCTGGGATGCTCGTGGAAAGGGAGCCAAGTAACCCAATGGCATCAAACTGCAGCGGGACACAAAGCAGAGCGTGGAGGTCGGAAGGAGCCAAAGGCAGTGGTTCCACACCTCTGTGTGTCCTGCACTTTGGTATTCCTCCGGCTGAGCTAACTCCTCCTCATTTGTGCCCTCCAGTGTTAGTGCAAGCCCCACTGTCCTGCTTGGGTTTTGTGTTGGTACTTTCCCCCCTCAAGTTCCTTTGGAAACTCCACACTGAGTCAGGAGAGGGATCCAGCTTGTTATTTTTGGGAGATGGCTTCACCAACACTGGCACTGGGAGCCCTGGCAGATGAAGGCAGGGTACCTGCCATACTGTGGAGGCTGGAGCGGGCTAGATAATTCATGCATGGGTCAATAACACAAGATGAATATCCAATATATATATTCATACAATATTTATGAATATACAGTAGGAATGTGAGAAGGGGTTGGGGTCAGGTCCTTGTGCCATAGGGTCTCTAGCCAAAGTGCCACCTGCCTGTCCCCTCGCTGGAGTCACTGAGTGATGGAGTTCAGTGTTCTCAGGGTCACAGCCCCTGCTTAAGGGCAGGCCCCCTGCCTTGGCTTTGCTTGTCCTGTAAAACACTCCCTGAGCGTGGAACCCTGTATAATGAATAACAAGGATGGTACTGAAACCAGCCAAGAGGTCTCCACGGACCTCACCAGGCTGTCAGCAAACGGGGCAGTCATCACGTGAACCTGGGAGCAGAGCAGCTGGGACGAGATGGGCTTGACGTGAGGATCTGATCCCACATCCTTGAAACAGCTGAACTTTGTTTTTCCACCGCATGGTACAGCAACCCCTCTGACAGGCCAGCGAGAAAAGCCTGCTGTATCCCTTCAGCACCTTTGTTCTGCAGATTCTGCTGGTACTGGGGATGGGAATTGAGGTGGGATTTGGTGGTGGCTCTGTGGGGCTCAGCGACGGGGCTTCTGCAGCTGCGAGCCCCCTCTGCTCCCTCCCCGCTCCAGCTGCGAGGTGCCAGCAATTAAAGCTGCTCGACAGCACAGCTGGATCGCTTACTACATTTCCCACCCTCTTCTTTTCCATTTTCATAACCCTTAAGCAGGCAAACACAGCTTTTGCAGAAAGTCCTGGCCGGGAGTTTGTAAAAGCCGTGGTGCCCACCCATCTGTCTGACCGCGTTTGTAGCGGAATGCCGGCGGGGCTGGCAGACTCGGAGGATGGGAATCCTCCAGGCATCTCATCTAAATGACTCTTTCAAAGGCAAATCTACGTACGAGCCACATCAGATACTGCTTAGAGAGCACGCGTGAGATCCTGGTTAAAAGAACCACATTTGCTAATATTTTCCCTCTGTTCTGGGTCGGCGTGCGTTACAGAAGAGGCAGGGATGAGCGATTCACACAGTTTGAGGAGATAACAGCAAAGGGAAAAGAGATGAGTTCAGAGGGACGGGAGGTGGGAGGTGCTGAAGCAGGTTGGTAGCACAAGGTAGGGTTTGCAGGGCGTCATTCAGAAGCATTGTGAAAAGTGTAACTGAAATAATGGAAGCAGAACAAATCTGAAGATCCTTTTTTGTGGCAAAACATTACTTTCAGCTAACGCTGATTTTATTTGAAAGGGAGTTTCAGTGGAGTGAGGAATAAATGAAACATGAACATTGTTTTCACATTCCTCTGTGACACAAAATGATGTAGAAATTAGTCCTTATCCCGTAGTAATGCAGACTGTGATGTCTACTGTTAAGATTTCTGAACATCTTTCATTATAGGATTATGATTTTCATTTGGTTATAACTTTATCAAGCATTCGCTCTTTGCACGGCAGTTTTGCAGCTCGTGGCTGATGCACAGCCATGGTCAGATCATATTTGCTTGTATGTAGTAATGCAAATTTTCAGCTCACAGAATGCAGTTATTCTTGGCAATAACTTTAGAGAAAAGCAGGCGATTTCTCTACAGTATAGAAATTGCTACGGATGTTTTGCCTAGAAGAAACTCCATGCTTTGGAGTAGAAGCTCCAAGTCTGATGGCAGAGATGCCCTCCAGGTTGTAGCAGAGAGACGGGGGAGCCCAGCAGCTCCTGTCCCAAGGGATTCTGCCAGTGCCCAGCAGTGCATTGTGTGCACCGCTCCAGGAGGTGATGGGAGAGACCTTCATTGACCAAGCTTTCCTCCCCCCTGCCTTTTCTGCTGCTGGGATGCTGGGCACAGCTTGGGGACTGTCTCCTGGTGCTCTCCATGCTACCAGTGTGGATGCAGGAGGGATGGACCATGCTGGGATGCTGCCCTAGGATGGGAGGGATGAAAGTGTTAAATGAGATTTGGGGGTTAGATTTGGTGTAGGGGGCAGACCTCAGTGGGTTTGGACACAGTGAAGAGAGATGCAGAGCCTGAAGAACTGGGGTATGGGAGAAGCAATATGGAAGTGGAGCAGAGGATGGAGAAGGGAAGACAGGAGTGAGACACAGCTCAGGTGGGGAAAATGACATTAGATGGGAGCAACAACAAAGAAAGCAGAAATGGCATTGCTGAAGGTAGAGGAGATGGTCCAAAAGCCTGGTGGAGAAAGCTCCTCCAAGCATGGACTTAACCCAAATTTGCCTTGGCTGGAGAGAGCAGGGAAACCCACTGAGAAAGCCTGGGTCCATGCCTCTATCTAGGGGCTGGACCCCTAGATACCATATCTGGCAGGATATGACACCTGCTCACTATTACCCAGAGTGACAAAATCTGGGCTCTGAGACCCAAATTCCCTCTCCTGCCACCTACCCGCACCCTGGACTCTCCTCTGCCCTATGGAGCAAGGGCAGTTCCTTATCAGAGACCTTTAAAAAACCTTTGCTTTTAAAAATCAGATGAAAAGATACACTATTTCTCTTAAAACTCATTTCCAAGGTCAAGGTCTCCAAGGGCCAGGCCAGAGACCCCCTTTCCAATGTCGTTTATTTCCTCCTGCATTTGCATTACACCCTGGGCTTCGGAGACACTGACTCACAAGTTTCTCTTACAAGATACCAGCCTCCATTGGTGCTGATTTGCCTGGTTTTGGGATGTGGGCTGGGAAGCCAGAGGCACTGGGGAGCCAGCCCCAGTTGTCCTCTGCCAGCTGCAGGGTGGGGAGAAGTTGCAGCAGATGAGTGGGGTGATGGCGTTGGAAGCCACTGGAGGAAGATTTGCTGGAGCTCATTTACGGGCACCTCCAGTTAATAACCCCAGCTGACCTCCGGGGGTTATTTTAAGGTTGCATTCGTTAGTCTCTGTAAGAAATTAAGATGCTTCAGTGATACAGCTGTGGAAAAGTACAGGATTAAATTTGTGTGGGATTTAGACGCAGTGAGTAAGATGTGTTGACTGATGAACAACAGAAGCCTGTTTTCTGATGGATTTGTGTGGTTGTTTTTTTTTCCCTCTATCCACCTCTATCCCTCTGAACTATAAAAGCCACCCTGAGCGTGACACTGCTGGTGGCCAGCTGAAAGTGTCCTCCCTGGCCAACCAGCCCTGCCAGAGATGGTGTAGGGGGGGTTCTGTCTCCTCTCACCAGAGCACTGATTTATGCCTCTCTGATTTTCATGACACTTGTAGGAACACAATTTTTTGAAGGACGTTGTCTCAGTTTGGTTGGAACTGGCTGACAAAGGGTATGAAGTGAGCACTGATGGAGAGATGGTGTGGAAAAGTGCCATCTTTTCTTTGGTAAACTGGCTAATGATCTCCTCTCCACCAAGGAGGAAGCACCACCATGTTTTGGGGCCCCAGGGGAACCCCGTTGTCCTCAGGGAGTTCTGCATCTTACTGCTTGGACACAGGCAAGGATGGAAGAGTGTTACTTTGGTGTATATTTAATGTAACATACACAGCAAGGATAAACAGGATACAAAGCAATTTATTTTTTCATGGTCTTTGTTACTGCCATTTTTTTCTTCACACTTTTTGCTCATTATTAGCATCATGTTGGGGTCAACGTGGTACCAAAGTGCGGGTACCCAATTCAGCCAGGCTTTGGACTGGCCCCAGAGACTTCAAATAATTTTACCCCTGATGTAAACAAGAGCAGACTATGGTCTGAAAGTCTATAAATAGCAAGAGCTAGGTCCTGCCTAAATCTATAGCATTTTTTCTGGCATTCACCTTGCATAAATTAAGACATTTCCATAAATAAAAGAAAACTTAATAAGCCTCAGAAAGGTTAGACTGTTTCCACTGGATTTTATGTCTGTTGCATAAATCCTCCCAAGTAATTCCATACTTTGTGCTGAGATAATTTTTTTACAGTATAAATTCCATTAACACTCTCATGCCATATGTGCCATATATTAAAGTGAGCAGCCTCCTGCACTCCCAGTAAATCACTGGCATCCGTGCCTGCTTCCCGATTCCATCAGCATGGATCTGCTGGGGCAGTGTAGTGGTGGGAGGTCCTGCCTGGAGCCTTGGGGCTGTGTTCAGCTGCAAAAACAGCCTGCCTGGGCTTCATGTCTGGCTGTAGTGTGGTCCTTTCATGAAAACAGATAATATACTTGCTGTGATCCCATGATGAAGATGCTGGACTCATTGCATTGGCCTCTCCTCTCCTCTCCTCTCCTCTCCTCTCCTCTCCTCTCCT